>NC_045605.1:80042932-80343083 GCF_009762305.2 Zalophus californianus
ACAAATGTCTGGATATCTGGGAACAAATGAGCAAATTGTATTCCTCCCTCATGGTTTATATCAAAATAAGTCCTAGAAAGTATGAAATGAAATAAATTTTTTAATAAAGCAATAAAAGTGCTAAGAGATATTATTAAATATTTGTGCAATCTTCTGGCAGGACATTACTTCCCAAGTGTTCTATATCTAACACTCAGTCTGGAAACCATAAGGAATATTAATGTATTTCACATAAAAATTTATAAAAACTTAAGTATATCTAAAAATAATTTTTAAAAGTTAAAGGCATAATCTTCAAAAGTGTCAAGATTCTGAAACATAAGGAATGATGGGAACTGTCGCAGATTGGAAGAGACCAAAGAGACATGACAACTAAGTGCTATCTGGGATCCTGGAATAAAAAAGACATTGGTTGAAAATGGATAAAATCCAAGTGGATTCTGTACTTTAATTAATAGGATTACACCAAAGTTAATTTCTTAGTTTTTTTTTTAACCATTATTCTGTAGTTACGTAAGGCATTAACACCAAGGAAGCTCATTTAGTGTATATATGGTAATTCTCTGGATTATTTTTGCAATTTATCTTAAAACAAAAAGTTGGGGAAAAAATGCTAAAGGCAAATGACAAAGTGGGAAAATTATTTTAAAATGAGTCATGAAAGACATATCTTTAATGCGTAAAGGTCACCTTCAAATCTATACAAAAAAGAAATACCCTAATAGAGAAATGATTCAGTGACACTAACGGACAAATCACAGAAAAAATATAAATGGATAATATATTAAAATATTCAATCTTTTTAATCAAATAAATGTCATTATAAAATGTCATTTTCATCCATAATTAAAAATTAAAACATTAAAAATATTTTAATATCTATTTTTAGTAAGGATGTGGGTAAATAGGAAATCCTATGCTCTGCTAATGGAAGAAATTAATATCATCTTTTTAAGTTCATTTTGGAATTATGTATCCAAGTTTTCATTGTCTCAGTGATATATCCTAAGGCAATAATCACTGATGTAGACAAACGTGTCGCCACAATAGTGAGGTATCGACAATATGAGCAAAAACTGGGAAATAGCTTTTAAAATAAGACAGATAAATCATGATTGAATCATACATGGAAAACTAGACAATCACTAAAAGTGATACTGAAAACTTTAACTTCATCTTTAATCTGAAAGTAATAGTTAAAATGTTACTGTGAGAAAGACAAGAGAACACAGAAATCTTGGAGAAAACCAGGTTGGAAAATGAACAAATAGCAGACTTATTTTGAGTTAGAAAGGACAGAATGAGAGTAAGATGCGGTTGGATTACAGTGACTCAGAACTGGTCCATGCATGGAGAGCATCTGTGAGGCATGGATACTTGCTAACCGAGATGTATGGTGAGGAAACACAGCTGAGAGATGTCGGGCTGTATAGCAAGTAATTGGGGTACTGAGGACAGGGCTTGGCACAAAGTGACCAATAACTGATAGACATTTTGAAGTTGTTATCATCCCCTTCATCATTGTCATAATTATCATGATCAAACTGAAGTTCAAAAAAGTTAACTGACTTGTTCAAGACCACCCAACTAGAAAAGAATCCCTGCTCTGATGTGAATCCTACCTATTTCTCCAAATCTTTTTTCTCTGCTGCTTGTTTAGAAAATTTGTGGGTGGGGGGAGGGGCTGGAATACCAACATCAGAATGCAAAAAATGAAGTGTTGCAACTCCACCCAGTTTGGGCATCTGGAATTCCTGTTCCAATACATTTTTACAGCAATTCCACAGATGTTGTTTAGTGCTAAGCATGAAGACCAAGGCAGAGGGTGGCCAATGGAAATACCTTCGATTTAATAATCACAATTTTCCCTTAGAAATTTTTATTTAAAATGCTGTTAACCTATTATGTGACTAATCTGGCCAAGAAGGTGGATCCCATACTTATCATTTCTTTGCTCAACCAATAAATAGTTCATGAAAGTGTACCATGACTCTGGTATTACCATGATAAATTAGAGCCATGATTCCTGCTTCCACATAAGTCAAATTATTCTTATTTTTTCACCTTTTTCCCCTTGTCTTTCTTTCTTATTTCTGCTGGTTTGGTCAAATGGGTAATTCATTAAATTCTGTAATTTGGGATTTCCACTATACTCTTATTTAAGTTTAACTTTCCTTTCTGAACAAAATAACCAAACACATATTTAATTATTTTTTTCAGTGAGGGAAACTCTTCCCTTGGTTAAGATGTCTATTTCATCAATGATTTCTCTCTCCCCAATATAGCTGGACCATTAAAGGTGTTTCCTTCCCCACATCCCCCCACTCCATGAATCTGTAAAAGGCACTTACTTTCTCCCTCTGCCTGCCCTTTAAACTCGACTTCACTGTTCTTTTAATACTTTTGGCATGAAACAATTATGAAGGTTTCCCTTGCAGTCTATCTTTTCTAGTTTAATAATTCTTATTTTATGCTTAAAGTCCTCATTCCCAGTCACATCCTGATTATCCACTTAGATTTTGATTATAGCCATTGCAAAACTTACTGCTCTTCTCTTCAAGTCATATTCCATTATCTTAAACCCTCAAATCTGATTGATTTGCTTTTTGTTTAGAGTTCCTATATCCATATTCCCTCAGATGGGATAGATGAGTGGTATATATTCTATGATATCTTGATATCTTGATTTATCTTTTTCTTATCCACACAAGTAAATGTTATACGAGGTTTGCAATCATTTCTGATAACTCTTCTGTACATGCGACTCCACCATTTTCTAGCTTCCAATGTTTCATATGAAAATGAGATGCTGATTTGATTTTTATTCTTTATAAGAAAATTATTTTTTTTCAAGGCCTTTTTCTATCTTCTATCATCACCACTATGTAAAATTCAGTAGGTACTTGTCCATTTTCATTGTCAGTTATTAATACATATTTTTTGTTTTTATTCAATTATTCTCTTTCCTCCTTTTGAAATCTCATTATTTTAGCATGCTGGGTATCCTAGATCTAGCCTCTGAGACTCCTTTCCATAACAATGCCCCTCTCTTGGTATTTTTAATTTGTTTTGAGATATTTATTACAAGCTCTAGCTAAGGTCGTAGCCATGACCTATTTGATTAGATGCTTTTTTTAAGTTCTTAAGTCATGTTTATTAATAGAAGAAGATTGGGCTTTGTGTGTGTGTGTGTGTGTGTGTGTGTGTGTGTGTGTGTGTGTGTTTAACTTCTTATAGGTGATCTTTTACATTTAAAAAAAATGCTGTTGTCTTTCCTCTAGCAGTATAATTCCTCTGGGAGCTGTATGTTTTCTGTCTTCTGTTTCTGTTTGCTTTCTCTCTCTCTTTGCTGAGTTTATTTGCCTGCTCAGTGGAACTCAGGACCAGCTGTTCAGGTGGCCCAAGTGGCAGCAGTTCTTTGGCAATAAGCGCAGAGGTCTCTACATATGTGACATGAGCCACACAACAGGCATCAGAAGAAACCCTCCTTGCTTTACTATCTCCCAAGCCACCAACGCTGACAAAAGCTGGCAAATTGCAATTGGCACTTTCCCAGCTTCAGGAGAAGAGGAGATGGAAGTCCGTTTGACTTTGCCACAGCTCTTGATACTCAAAACGTGGTCCTTGGACCTGCAGCAGTGGATCGAAAAGTAAAAACTTTAGGAGCTGGTTAGCTCAATGCTGCCCAATTTGTTTGACAATTCCTCCCACCAATCAGACTGGATTCATGATTTGAGTGTTGTATTAGGTCTCAGCACAGACACATTCACTTGTCACATTGTATTATGTCTGAGCGAGCCCAATCTGCCTAAAATGATGAATAGTGAGGTAGCATACAATTAGTGTAACATGTAGTATATTCAAGGATCCCAGTATTATAAAATTGTCATGTTCCACAGATAATTTGTGATTCAGAATTGTAATAATACTTTCTAAGCTCTGTAGGATCATGGATTTATATGTGATAGAATTTTTTTTTATAATGAACAGATTCCTGGGAAGCCAACTTATAAAACTTTGTCATTATTCCTGTAATACATTTCAACTTACTATCCCAACTCAGATTTTTCTCACTGATTGCCTTCAATATAAAAAGTATAATTTTAATAGGTACAACATGTCTTGTGAAATTGAAATTGAGCTGTGAGGCACACAAATAAAGAGTCACATTCTGAAATCAATGGAGCATCCCCAAATTGATTCATCAAGTCTGCTTTTCCTTCTATCTTATAATTAGGCATTATAGAGTTCTCCTTTGTCCTGCTTTTCCTTACCTATGGAAAGAGCCATATAATGATACATTCCATTTCCTTTTGTTTTCCAGTGTTTTGAAAAGTTAAACTGGGATCCTTTTTAATATGTAGAATTTAAATAACCTAATATCTTTCATCCAGGGAAGGACATAATAAAGGAAACTTATTGGAATACATTTAAATGTAAGTAATGTATTTGGTAACATGATGTTAGATCTGCTAGAATTCATCTGGAGCCAAGTGCGATATTGTCACAAGATGGCAAGAGCCCACGAGAGGATGATAAAAGTACCAGACAGAGCCTAAAAGAAGACACATTTTTAGTCTTCACTACTCCCAGTTTATTCATATTCAGAAGAGGCTGAATATGCCCTAATCATTATTTATTATGGGATTTAGGTTGTTCTGGTGATTGGAGAGGGACAACTTATAAGCTCTTTGGACATAATAATAACTAAATAAAACTAAAACTTTATCCAAAACCAAAAACACTTCAAACTAAATTTGCTATATTTCTTTGCCTTCTTCCATGCAACTGATGTGTAAAAATTTCCTAAGATTTCTCAAGGCACTCTGATCCATCATCTCTTTTATACCATCTGACCACAAGAAAGACACGCTTTGGCAGGATTCTCTTAGCAGTAAAAACACGATGCCTTTGGATTATTCATAGGATCCCTTAAACCATGGAACAACTGGTAGCAGCCCCTTCTAGGCCCTTTGCTGCTCTCAAAATCAAGTATGCCACAGAACCCTTACTATGTCTCCAGCATTACACCATATTTTAGTCCCTATTTCCCTGGACATGTCTTATTGTTCAGGTACAGAAATCACAGCCCCCATGGTGGGTGGGAAATGAGGGAAAGTAGGAAGGTAGAAAGGCAAGTTTGGTCTTATACCCTCTCCTCATGCCTCCGAGCATAAAGATTCTCCTTGTTCTTCTGCTGTAAATAGGTGGTAGAAGCAAAGCTGATGTGTGCTTATAGATTCCTCTTTTATACCTAGGAGAAATTTATAGTCCAGAGGGGAAAATTCCTTAGCTCAAGTTCACAAAACCATACTTTGGATGGCACTACATCCTGGGTCTTCTTTCAGTCAAGTCCTCTTTCTACCACCTTCATGCCTTGTTGTAAAGGGGGGAAAAAATGTGAGTTAACATATGCCTTGTTATATAAAAATAATTTTTATTTATGATCTTACAATTTTTGAAATTGGGATTCAGGGATCTCACTCCCAGCTTCCTACTTCCACTCCCCAGAAGGCTAGTGTAACAAGAATTAGACAGAAAAAAGTGCCCCCCGATCTTCAATATTCATTGCTATTTAGAAGGAATTGACCCATAAGGAAGACATCATTTTACCAGGAACACTATCCATTTAGTCTCTTGAACCCAACAAATGTGTTTGAAGGCATACCCCAATGTCAAGTCATGAGCATTGGATATATGAACAGTCAACTTCCTGGGAAGCTAATAACTTGAAAAGGGATCATTTTTTCTGAGGATTCAACTTCTTTTAATGGAAAAGACATTATCTCACAAATAGGAGCTTGTTTCCTGCTTTTTTGTTAATAAGGGAAGCCAATGTTAGAATGAAGGCCTTGGGGATGAAAAAAAAAATGAGTGGAACAGTTGTTTGGCAAGCCTGCCTGAGGGATTTGGCTTCTTGACAGTGAAAATAGGCCTCAACTATATAAATTATGCAGGTTGGGACAGCCTGAGTCTCAACCTTTCTTGATGGAATCATGTGGGAAAGAACGTCTAGACATCAGAAATCAAGTTATTGCTTTTATAACTCCCTATTTTAAAAACTGCTAAGAGCAATACCTGCAGTGGACTCTAATATGGAGCTGTGGGACATCAGTCAAATTGACTTCAGCAGCCATATGAAGCACACATTCTGACTGGTTGGAAATGATCAATTATTCCAAATAGCATCACCATTTGGAAAAATACTACTTCTTGTGGATTGGAAAGCACAGTTACTTACAGTAAAAAAAAAAAAATGCTTTGTAAAAGGAAAAATTCAACTGACAATGAGCTTACATCTACAACTGCTATGCATGAGTTCTAGAGTAAAAGCCTTCTCAGCGTCTCCCAGGGAAAAAGAGCCCCCCTTTTAAAGGTTTCTGCTATGTCAGTTTGTAGTTAAGGAACATTAAAGAAACATAGTAAACAAAACTATAAGCTAGTACCAGTTTAAATTGGTTAGCCATAATCAAGAATAATAGTAAGGGTGCCTGGCTGGCTCAGTTGAAGGAGCATGCTACTCTTAATCTCAGGATAATGAGTTCAAACCCCACGTTGGACATAGAGATTACTAACAAAAATAAATAAATTTCAAGAAGAAGAATAAAATATAGTAAATATTTTGGGTTTCAGAGAGAATTCAAAACTCTGAAAAAATGTAAAATGTGATAAAGAATCCATGTAAAATCATGTATTTTGATTCTAAACAAGAGTTCTTGAATTTTCAGTTTACTACAAGAGCACTATAACCTTGTAATGTAGTAAACCCTTAAACTTACCAATGAAATCTTTATTTCTTGGGTAGAAGTAAAATTTCTATATCAGAAGTAATATTTCCATTTTTATTACTTAACTTGTCTAAACCATACTTCATGCATTAGGTTGATTTTTGATCAGGTGCAAATATTTTACATACATTCTCAATCAATTCCCACAAAACCTATTAGATAAGTGTTCTTCTTATTCCCATTTTACAGATGAAGAAACAGATCCTAGAACATTAAATGACTTAGCTGAGATGACACAGATAGTAGATGGCAGAGCTGGAATTCAACCCGGGTAGACCAATTCTAGAGCCTATAATTGGAACGCAATAATTTTAATATCAAATTTGAAAAAGCAGTTATATGAGGAATGGTAGAAAAAACTGAAACATTGTATTTTGGTTATATATAAATATGGATATAACTTTCTTCAGCCATTTGAAGAGGTATGACGTGAAAGAAGAAATTGCTTTGGAATATAGAACTAGGGTCAGTAAGTAAAGTGACAGAAGTTCAAATTCTGAATGACATTTGACTTATTAACGAAGGATTATAGACTATCATACAAAATAGTGATATTAGCAAACGTTTTCAATGAGATGTTATTATAAGTCTCTCAGAGGATTACAGCCAAAGAGATTCTGGTATTAGACATTTTAATATTGGAGTTTATGAAAAAGAGGGAAAGGAAGATCCTTCCCTTAAAAGTATAATTCATGATTCATGATTCCTAAGCTTCCTGGTGGAAAGCAAACCTTTAATTGGTTACCCAAATGTTTCCTGTATATACTGTTTATTTTTAAATACACTGGGATCAGTATCTGTACCAAGAATAACAATCTGGAGGAAAATAAAAAACAGCATACTCATTAAATAAATACCCTTCACCTAATCATAGACTCATCATGTGGTGGGATTCTCAGGAGCAAAGGTTGGTTGAGTCTTTTACTCAAAGCTTAAGTTAAGGGGATACCAAAAATAGCAGAGTTGGGAGGTAGACTAATCACAGCACTAATTGGGAACCTGAATCCAGAACATTGGCAAAGGAATTCTGAATGGTTTTTTTTAAATTATGATACCAAAAGCAGACATCAAATACTGGAGGCAGTGTTGGAGAGAAGAACCAGCCCAGGAGTGAGCAAGAAAGGGGATTCAGAGTGAAGAGAGAGCAGAACCAGGTCTGACTGGTTTTCTAAGTGGGGCTTCTCCGTGCTCAGCTACAGGAGAACTTACAGCATGAGTCAGATAGTAGTGTTATGTTTGGGTTCTTTTGTCCGAAAGAAGGGAATGAACGTAAAACAAGAGATCTGTAGGGGCTTATATATTGTTGAACCAATGAACTTACGCTGTTTATTTTGCAACCAATTTGAGGCTTTACAAGAGATATAAATGTGACTCACCCTCCTTTGCTCACTCCATTACTTATTCCTGTGTGTGTATGTATATATATCTAAAATACAATATAATATATGCAAAATATATAATTCTAGAATATATAGAATAAAAGAAATGTCCCAATTTTTTGTCTAAGTTAAATTAAATCCAGATTGAAGCTCCTCAACAAGTTGGCAAAAAAAGGTGTTTTTGTTGAGAATCATTCTCCTGTATGCCCTATGTGGTATAAAAATGTCCAGCACCAGGGCGCCTGGGTGGCTCAGTTGATTAAGCAACTGCTTTCGGCTCAGTTCATGATCCTGGAGTCCCAGGATCGAATCCCGCATCAGGCTCCCTGCTCAGCAGGGGGTCTGCTTCTCCCTCTGACCCTCCTCCCTCTCATGCTTTCTCTCTCTCTTTCTCAATAAATAAATAAAAATCTTTAAAAAAAAATGTCCAACACCTCATCCCAGAAAGGGAGGGAATAAGCTAGTTCAAGGTCTCAGTCCATTGGGATCATCCCTGTTAATAATTCTTTCTAACTCCCAGTACCCATGTGAAAGTGGGTAGCTCTGCACAGTCTCATTACTTCATAAGGAAAAACACGAGAAGCTGCCCAAAGTTCCTCAAGCTTAGTGCCAAGTGCCAGAGGTCAGTGTCCTCCAATCCCTTTTGCATGGAAAGTCTATGGGTGGAAATTAAACAAAGATGGCAATATTTTTCCAGTTATTATAATTGCTTCCTCCCTCCCTTTTCTTCCCTTTTTATTTTCTGTCCTAACTGATTTCAAAAATAATTTATAACACCTTAAGAAAACACACAGATGTAGCAAGATCAAATTCCTTTAAACCAGAGGAAAATACCTAAGACTTGTTTTTTAAAAACTGGGTATGAATGAGGTATTTGAGTCTAAATTTAGGGACACAGAGGTGACGACAAGGCACACAGCAAAATAAGCACAACATAACATCTGTCTCAAGGGATTTATAGGTCAGCAGGGGAAATACCAATAATAATAATTATAATAATAGCAATCCCTTTAGTTTGTACAGCAGTTAAGCTTATAAATCACTCTGGCATCCAAGGCCTTTGCTTGCACAAAGTGGCCTCGTGCAAATTACAAAAAAGTGCCCCTTCCAGGTGGATAAACTGCAAAAGTGTGCCCCATCCTCCCAACCTGTCTCAAGTGGAGTTCCTCACGTGAACCCCAGAACTCCAAAATAATTTCAGCAACTCTCTTCTCAGTTCTCCCAAGGATGGTACATACCTAGTAGCATTCTAGATTTATAGCAGGTATGCTAATTAAGTGCATGCAGTGGATGCCTTAGGGCATTAGAGTTTGTTTCTCTTATCAAACTCTAAGTGAGAAGGATTCCTGGACACAGATTTAGATTGGATTTAGCCCCTATGTTCTCCTTCATCAGCACAACTGAATATAGTGGCCCAAAGAGTTGCTTTGATTCAATAGTGCTCTGACTCGAATTTGGGTCTTTAACTAGAAGTTAAATCCCCTCATTGTCTCTTCATAGTAAGTACCAAAAAAGGGTGTATTTGTCCAGAAAGTCAAAAAATGTTTTTAGTCCAAAAACCAAACAATATTTCATGAAGAAGATGATGTTTAATATTTTAGCCCTGCCTCTGTGATATGATTGTAATTGTTGGAATGGGGAAGGAGAGTCCTGGTAAAAGGTACTGAGGTATGGATACATCTCAATGATGCTGGAGTAGAAAGTTTGTGAAAGAAGGTGAGTTATGACAATATGGTAGAGGATTTCAAATGTGACTGAGACATCTGGCAGGCATGAGGAAGGAGACATCATCGGGAAGGAGCGCAGGGAAGACACTCTGGTACTGGTGTGTATAATAGATTCAAGGACAATGACTTAAATGCTTATCCTATCTTTAACCTGTAACAAGCACTACTAAATCTGCTTACATTCTAGTAACAATTAATGTAAACGTGAGGGAAGAGATATGATATGTGAGATGTGCGGAAGCAGCGAGAATACTGGTTAGGAGCAGTATCTATAGTCAGACAGACTTGGGTTTACACCCCCATCTCACTACTTATTACTTGTGTGAATTGAGACATTGTGCTTTCTGCCTCAGTTTCCACACTTATAAAATTAATTTTAAAATTGAAAAATAGCTGTCTCGCGGTTATTTTAAGGTTTAAAATACACCGTGCACGCAAAAGCCCAACATGCTGAAGTTCTCAGTAAGTGTGGGTGATGATGATTAACGACGGGGGAGAAAAAGGAGACAGGTGGGGCAGGCACGGGGCTGGGTTAGGCATGTGACTTGCCACATGATTGAATGTAAGGGAAAGAGAAAAAGCCTGCAGAGCAGTCAGTCAATGATAACTTAAAACTTTCAAGGGTTTATAACTGGGAGAATGGTGGTGGCATTCATAGAATCAGGGCTACCAAGTTTGAAAGGGAAAAGAAAACAGCTGTGCAGACTTTTTGAAGACATGGTACAAGTTGATCCCACTTCCCCAACACAAATAGCGCCATTCAGACCAGGCAGCAGCTCCAGGACTAAGACAACACCCCAGCCTTCTGTGACCCTGGGCCATCTAGCTCCCTGCTACTTACTCAAATGTGGTCCATGGACCAGCAGCAACGGAGCAATTGAAGAGCTTGTCAGAAATGCAGAATCTGTGGCTTCTGGGCAGACCAACCAAATTGGGCTCTGCGTTTTAACAAGATTCCAAGGTGATTAGTATGCAAAGTAAGTTTCCAGAGGCACTGCTGCCGCCAACAGTGGAGGCAGGAAGAGGGAATGTCAGTTAATTAATTAGATGATTGAATCTCAAGTGTTTACTTACTCCTAGTCTGTAATCTGATTAAAGGAATTTTATTATGTTTGTTGACTCCATGAATAAGTTAAAGGATCGCCGAGCCTCACTTTGCCTCAGTTTTGTTCCATTTTAACTTTGTGGACCCTTAATAGGTCTGGAAGAGAGACCCCAAAGAGGACATGCTGCATTGTTTAAAATAAACCCATCATGGAATTAAAAGAGCCACACATTCAAATTCCAAAAATAATAAAAATTATTACTAAGTGATGACATTTCTCCCTCATAAAGAGACTAAGGCTTGACTCTTAGCATCATGTTCAGGTTTTGAAATAAAAACTCTTCTATTCAATTACTCAAACCATATGTTACATTTTCTGTAGCAAACTTGCCATTGTAAACCCATGCAGTTTTCTTTTGCATGATTCAGGTGTAATCTATACTAGAGTTTTGTATAAAACAAATTATTTTTGACAGTGGTAATTTAGAAGAAACTTTCATAAAAATGCCACACCAGACCATCTGGAATTGCTCAAAGTCATAGTGGAAGTATTTACTTTTATTGTCATAGCAGATCATCTCTATTACATATTTTGTGGTGCATTCAATGTTGATTTGTAAAAATTGCTTCAGAAACAGTTTCATGTTTTCCCTCCTGCATAAGGAGAAGAGAAAAATTTTAAATGTGGATACTGAAAACCAGAATTAGATTTTTAAAGACATATTAGATTAACCAAGAGTTATCACTTTACATTTTTGTTTTGAAGAGTCAAAAATGGGGGCACCTGGGTGGCTGTCAGTTGAGCGTCTGACTCTTGGTTTCAGCTCAGGTCATGATCTCATTGGGTCATGATCTCATGGGTCCTGGGATAGAGCCTTGAGTCTGGCTCCACGCTCAGCAGGAAGTCTGCTTAGAGATTCTCTCCCTCTGCCCCTCCCCCCACTTGCCCTCATGCATGTGCATGCGCTTTCTCTCTCTCTCTTTAAAATAAAAAAATAAATCTTTAAAAAAATAAAAAATAGTCAAAAATCATTACCCATATTCATCTTGTATGTAACTGAATGCCTGTGAATTCATTTAAGAGATATTTACTCAACACTGACTATGTGTAAGGTACTAGAGACTATGCATTGGTGAGCAAAAAAAAAAAAAAAGTAATTTCTCTGAGGGAGCTTACAGGAATTACACAAATAATGTACAATGACAACCATGAGAAATGTACCTAATGCAGTGAGACTATATGTTATGGGCATGTGAAATTTTCTGAAGGTGTCGTCCTGAGGAGGTAACAGGACTGGTAAGAGATGGAGGGAATACAGCAATCAAACTAGGTACCAAGAGTGCTAGAGATAGTGGCCAGGGAGCAGAAAGCAGCCAAAGAGTGAATTCCAGGCACAGGGAATAAGAAAAGCTCTGTGGCATGACACGTTAAAGGAAATAAAAGATGGCATCACCAGGGCAGGATTACAGGAAACAGAGGGCAGCATGGGAAGGATGAGGCTGGAAGAGCAGCAGCAGGGAGACCAAGCAGAACATCGTGGGTCATTTTAAGTATTTTACTATGTTATCCTGAGGATTATAACAAGCTTGATTTAAGCAAAAATGTGTCCTTTGTTGTATTGGCATTGATGGATTAGAAAGAATTAGAAGTAAATAAGGGAGACTCTTCAGGAGGCTCCTGCAATAGTATCAGTGAAATACTGTAGAACCTGACCCTGAGAAAAATTCAGTTTATTGCATGTTCATCTGTGACCCTTTCCAGGGACCTTCTTTGCAACCTCATCTATCACTCTCTCAACTCCACAACCGTACATCCTTCGCTTCTTACTCTGCTGTAAATGTTCCATCTTTCTTTCCTCTGAGACTTTATAGACAGTGTTTCTTCTACTCAAAATATCTCTCTCCTTTCTCTGCTTCTCTCTTTCTTCAAAACCCAGTTTGCCTTGCCAGGCCTCCTCAGGAAGAGTTCCTTGTTTCCACATCTCTGCTGGCACTGACACCTTGTAACGACTGAATACATAACATGGATCACATTGCACAGTGATTATTTTTGTTTCCCTCCACCAATAGATCAGTGGCTTTCAAACTGTTGTTTCAAGCCATCCAAAATTATTCAATGAACTCTTGTAGAAGCCCAAAATAAAAAACAGAAGCACGGGGGTTTTCAGCTTAAGCAGGGATAGAAGGTCCATTACCCATCTAGACGTGCCTTGGAGAAGAATCCAAAATGACCCCAAGTTAGCTCTGTCTGTGAAGTCCAAAATGAATCATCAACAAAACACATCTTGGATTTAATATTGATGGAAGTGAAGTTACTTCCCAATACAACTATTCTATGATACTAGAAAACCATTATCTATTGCCTTTAGAATATTTTAGGCATCAGGCTAGCAGCAGTCTCTTTACCCCCCCACAAACTCCAGGATACAAGTCAAACTCCATGTATGTTTTTTTAAGGCATTGTCACTTGGCTTGAGAAGAAAGATAAGCAGCTCACCCCATTCAACCCCATTTGAAGGGAATGGGATTAAGTAAGGTAAAGTAGAACATTGCTCAAGTCCAACAACCCCCTTTATTGAAATTACCTCCAACCATAGTGCCTCTCTAACCTTCCAACCTCTGAGTATTATTGAGGAATTTGTTGAACTGAGAATCACAAAACTGATTCTCAACTATTGCCTTTATAGATCTGTATGGGTGATCAACATCTCACTCAGGCATCTGAGGGCACTTATAATTTCTTGTATTGTTCTCAGACTTTGGGGTGTCGGTCAACACTAAAACATAAAGAATGTCATGATAGCGTTCTGTTAAATATGCATAGCTTATCTTTAGTATAAAGAGGAAATGAGTGTTGTTCATCATTTTCAGCAGGACATACTTAAGTATTTTATTTTATATACCGCAATCACATTGGTAGTAACTTCTGCTGAGTGCTGACCATTTGAAGACATTGGCTGGAGCTTACATTGTGCTGTGGGAGAATGACAATAGATAAACAAATAAACATTTGCTATATGGTGATAAGTGTTTTAAAGGGGAAAAGTAAAGCACAGTATAGGTTCAGAAAGTAATATAGTGATAAGTGGAGTGGTCAGGCAAAGTCACTATGAAAATATGATAGTTGAGTAAAAACCTGAATAAAGTAAAAGAACAAGTCATGAAGATAACATAAGGTAGAGCCTTCCTGGCAGAAAAAAAAAATGCCTGAGATGGGACCGTGCTTGGTGTGTTCAAGAAGCAGCAAGGGGACCAACAATTAGCTCTTCACTGAATCACCTGGAAAAGAATTGGTAATAAGAGATGGGTCAGAGAGGTGGTCAGAGACAAGATTAAACAGAGCCTTGTAAATCCTGCTTAAAACTTTGGATCTTATTCTGAGAAAGATGGAAATCCCTGGAATGTTATGAGCAGAAACAGTGACAAGATCTAATGTAAGTGTTTAAAGTTTTCCCTGGCTGCTGGGTTGACAACTGAGGAGGACAAACCTTGTAGCAGGAAGACCAGACAGGAAGCTATTACAATAATCCAGGTGAGAGATGATGGCCTTGGGTAGTGGCTGTGGAAGTGGTGAGAAATAGTTAAATCCTGGATATATTTTTGAAATAGGACTATTAGGAGTATATGAGTCTGGAGTTTACAAAGAACAAGTTGGGACCTGAGGTAAATGTTGCATTTATTAGCATATAAGTGGTAATTAATGTCATGGTACAGAATGAGCTCACCTGGGGAATACACGAGAAAGGAATGCTCAAACACTGAGCTTTGAGACACTCCAGTGTGCGTACAGTAAGATTAGAAGTGGGGGCGCCTGGGTGGCTCAGTTGGTTAAGCATTCAATTCTTGACTTTGGCTCAGGTCACCATCTCAGGGTCGTGAGATGGAGCCCGGAGTCGGCACTAGGCATGGAGCCTGCTTAAGATTCTCTCTCTCCCTCTCCCTCTGCCCGTCCCCATCGGGCTCATGCACATGCCTTCTCCCTTTCTCTCTCTCTCAAGAAAAAAAAAAAAAGAAGAAGAGGAAGAAGATCGGAAGGACCTAACAAAGGAAACTAAGAAGGAGCAGTGATCAAATCATAAGAAGAACCAAGAGAGTGGTGTCCTAGATTTCAAGTAAGGAAGATATCTCAGACAGAAACAAGTGAGTAACTGTGGCATATGCTGCTGAAGGAATAGAAGACAAGAACTTTCAGAAACTAACAGAGATATTTGAGTTGTGCTATAAATGGAAACAAAGGAAAGGAGAAGTAGCTGAAGATGAAGGGGAGTCTTTTTTTTTAAGTTTTATTTATTTATTTATTTATTTATTTATTTATTTATTTATTTATTTATTTTAGAGAGAGAGATAGCACACATGAGCTGGGGGAGAGAGAGGGAGAGGGAGAGAGAGAGAATCCCAAGCAGACTTCCAGCAGAGTCCAGCCGGGGGCTTCATCGCATGACCCTGAGATCAAGACCTGAGTGGAAGCCAAGAATCGGAAGCTCAACTAACTGAGCCACCTAGGCGTCCCAGCTTCATCTCCTTTTGACTCCATTATACACTAAACTATTTGCTGTCCTTCAAATGCGCCACATTCTTGGCACCTGCTCTCCTCTCTGCATGAAATACCCTTCATCCTAATGAGTCTTTAAGACTTGACTCTTGAACACCCTTCTTGGTCTTTATCAGCCCCCTTTACCTACCCTACCTACCAAGGTATTCACACTCTACTCTGTGTTCTCAAAGTACATTGAATATAACAACTTTTAAAATATACTAGTGGTTCTATAGCTGCCCTTTTTCCCTCACCACATTATTTAGCTCCTGAATAGAAAAACTTTCATATGTCTTTGTATCTCCAGAGACTACCATAGTGCCTGGTATACTGTATGTCCTAAATAACTAACTGATGAAAATGGGGGCTAAGGGGAGGGAAGGATGCTACATTAACGTGAGGAAGTACCTGAGGGACTGAGACTCAGAAGAGTTAGATCAGCCTAACTTACAGCATAAACTTGGATACATTTCCTTCACTTCTAGGTTTTGGTTTTCTCATCTTGAAAATCATGCCTCTTAACCAGATAGTCTCAAAGGCCTTCAGCTCTAAAATGTTCCAAATATATCTGTTTGAAATCAAGTTGTTTAATGTTTAACTCCGCTTTTTCAGCAAAACCCCAAAGCATGCAAAGTCATCTAGCCACCTGAGAAAGTCAGTTGTCTTCCAAACAGTGAACACTTTATTTCCCAATCACTGGCAGGAACACTTCTCTTTTATAAATAGAAATCTTCCAGTAATATAAACAAAATTGATTGGACCAAGAGATTGAGCCTTTGGAAAATATGAACATCCTCCGTTGGAAGATGAGTAGGGTTTTGAGAGGTTTCATCTGAAGTCAGCTTGTACATGAAAATCCCACTTTGGATGTAAATGGCATTCATGCTTGGAGTCTTTCTGCTTAATCTCTGTAGTCATTTGCTAAGTTCAAAAATATTTACAAAATAAGTATTTTTGATGAAATCTTTGCTTCCCTAATAGCATTTGGAACTAAAAAAGTCTACTTGCTTATGGAATATTCATTATTGGCAATTTGGGGTGCATTTGCAAGCCACAAAAATCCTCTGCTGATTATAGACTCTCTCCAATTTGTCATAGTGTGTTCTGGAAGCAGCTGAATTTGGTCAAACTGGAGCCAAGGGATAGCGGCCTTATGCTGGAGACACATATGGCAGTCGAGGATCATGTTATGCTGCAGCACGGCTGAGTAGGGCATATCATGTGAGACACTGGAAACACACAAAGATATTTTTTTAAACTGCCATTTAGTCATAGGCAGTACATAAGAAAAGCTGACATTCAGCGACTGTGAATATGGTAACCCTGTGAATTCTATAACTATGCTTACTTCTGTTTGTGGTACAGAATCAACTAAGTTTCAGGACGAAGTCACTGATGACTGATGATGAATGGCAGAAATTCAGCTTGCCGTGGATATAATTCCACTCTCCTCCTGCTAAACATCAGCTTTGGTTGCCGGGATGTCTGTAACTGGTGTGTAGAAGTCATTCCCATACCTAACACAAAAGCAAAATTGGTATATCCCAAGTTATTTTCAAATGTTGGCCCTAAAATGTAGCTTAAGTCAAAAACATTTTAATGGTTTTAATTTATTTGTGTAAAATTTGTCTATTATTTGTTTGAAAAGTAAAGTAGATTGAGAAAAAAATTCTCCTCTCTGTCTCCCTGTCTCCCTCTCCCTCTCTCTCTCTTTCTCTCTCTCTCTCTCTCTCTCTCTCTCTCTCTCTCACACACACACACACACACACACACACACACACACACATACACATACACACACACAGAATAGTTCCGGACATGACCAGTGTGTTTCTGGGATGAGAAGTTTGTACCAGCATAAGGTAGTAATTCAGAAGAAACTTAAAATAGAAGTTCAGTGAGCATTTAAACTATAAAAACACTGTCTGATGAAAAGTGATAAATAACTACTTGGAAAGTTTCTTGCAGTGGTTAAGAAGCAATGTGTGAATTTAAATAAAGCAGTGTTCCATTTTCCTCAGTTTATATTTCTAACAAACTCAATCCTCCAGATATGCCTTTAAATTAAGCAAAAAAAATGCTCCTGACTTCATGAAATAGCCATTACAAAACTCAAGCACTGCAACCATATGCTTTGACAGGCTTAGAGAATAAACCTAAGGGTAGGAGAGTCCAAGAGAGAGAGGGAGAAAAAAAGGAAGAGAGAGAGTGCAAGAGAGAAAGAGTGATTTAAAGATCACAATTTATTGTTTAACATAGAAAAAGAAGACAGAAAACTGTAATGCAACACAAACTTTTATCACCATCAAATTCAATAATGAAAGCGCATAAGAATGATCCTGGTTTATCGGAAAAATTGTTACAAGCTCGTACTCCCTGTTCCAGAGGGCAAAGGAGTAGGGAATTCATGTTTTGTATACCAATATCTGTTAACATTTTTCAGTTTTGGATTTGAAATAAACAAATTCAATTATGAGAAACATTTATTTATACAGAAGAGTGGCCTTTGTAAAGGTGCCTAACCTAAAGAGCACGGCTGTGCATTTCTAAGGAAACAATGCACCCGACACGCTAGAACTATAAAGTGGTGTGTATTTCATTTCCAAAAGACTATTGGGCACATCTGCCCAATGGCAGTTTCTGACTACTCCTCTGCATGATTCCAATAAATACCTATCTTTTCTCCTCTTCTTTCCATTGTGACTTTGCCAAGGCCATGTGAACCAATTCCTGGCTATGTTGTCCGTTAGCATGAAGGCAACCACTCTAGCAGGACAATTTGTTGAGTTTCCCTGATGGCAGAGATGATGAAAATGAAAAGAGGAAAGTAAACAAGACATAGTTGTTCGGGTTTATGCTTAAGAAAAGGGAAAATCAATAATGTGTTTTGAGAAAAGGTAATCTTCCAAGGAAGCAAAAGGAAAGACTTCCTTTCATATTTCTGGAAGGAGAAAACCTGCCATATCTCTAATATTTTCTAATCAACTTCAGGGATGTTAATAGAAGAGCCTTCAGGTTGGAACACCTGCAGCTCGGCTCTGCAGCTCTTGAGGAGTGTGAGAGCTTAAGGCCCCTTCTCTCCCTGAGCACAACATGACCTTACCAATATTAAAACAACCAGATAAAAAATTAAGAATGCTCTCCTGAATCTCGTGTACTCTCCACCAAGGGTTCTGAACTCGTCAGTGAAGACTAGTGGTGGATTCCTGAGCTTTTTGGAATTGCTTACCATGTAGCTTAATGCTTTCCAAGGGAAGCAGAAGTGTCCTGGTATATAGGTTGAAGCTTCCTGGGAGCCACAGCCTGTTCTGATCTGATGGAAAATGAGAGATCCTGGCTAACAGGGAAGTCCCGTTCCCTGTTTTCTTCTCCTTGTCGAATGTTCACGATTCTTCCTCACCGTCCTTCCTCTTCTCATTCTTCTTGTCTCTCCTCCACTTTCTCTTTCCTTTCTTTCTCCACTATCATCTTCTTCCTTTGTCTGCAGCCCTTCATCTTTCTCCTCTTTTTACGTTTATTGTTTTTCTCCTCCTTTTTCAGTTTTGCCAATCACCTGCAAGTGTCAGGCACTATTCTGTGCAGTGCAAAAATGATTAAATTTTAAGACTACAGACTTGTACTCTAGGAGGTCACAATCTCCTGCTGAAGTTGACAAAGCATGAAACATATTTTTACCACTTACAGCAGGCCTGCTTATTACATTCAAGTTCAAGGCTAGAATAAAGGGATAAGACTAGAAGCAGGGAGACCAAATTAGAAGGATCTTGCTGCAGCTCCCCAGAGAGATGATTAGGCTAGCCTAGGAGTGAGATGGAGTGGTGTGTTCACATTTCAGCTATGTTGTGATGGTACAGTCGTCATGGTTCTTTATCCCTCTTTATCCTTTTTTAGCAGATAAGAAAAGAGAAAGGACCAAAGCCTAATTTTTTTATTCCTGGACTGTACTTCTGAGGAGGAAAGATGGTACCAGGAGCCACTGAGAGAGAGCTAATAGCTCTATTTAATTGTCTGAACTTTACTATCGTAAGATGTTTTGCTGATCTCTTACCCTCCACTTGGGCCTCAATCCCCAACCCCAGTAGATGATAAGATGTTAAAAAAAAAAAAAAAAAAGTCCCCAGTGTTCCAAAACCTGACTGGTTCCAAAACCTGATCAGTCAGGGCACTTTCTTAAAAATACAGGTTCCTGGACATTACTCTAGACCTACCAAATCAAAATTCTCTAAAGGTGGGGCCCAGGAATCTCATTTTTTAAATCTTCCCAGATCATTCTGATGATGATGAGTTTAGGAACCAGTGGAGCAGAATACACGTAATATATCCCTGTGGATTCCCAAAGATGAGTGGGAAAGACCCTGCAGGTAACAAGGAAAGAGGACTTGAGTGTCAATAAAATGGTTGGCATATTTGCATTCAGAGACTAGTGAGGCCTCAGGATGAAACACAGCATGTGTTGGAATTCAACCTTTTGGATCTGGGAATTCAATAAACCCAGATTCAGTTTCAGCTCATCTACCTATTGGCATGTTTATCTCTGGGCAAGACATGTAAATTCTCAGTGTCTCAGTTTCTGTTCCTATAAAATGAGGTTAAGAGTGCCTAGCTTAGAAGATCACCGTGAGGACTGAATTGAATGTCTCTTCCCTGCCTATCACCATCTCTGGCACCCTAGTAGGAACTCAATTAACATTCAGAAAAGGACACATAAACAAGTCAGGATCAGTACAAGGTCTCTCTTCTCTGTTACAAATTTCTACAAGAAGAATGTTTGGAAGGCAGTAGCCCATTTGGAACAATTTAAATGTTTCTTGTTTCTTTCAGAACTTTCACTTAGACTGAAATTGGTTGCAAGACAGAAGATAATTCTCTAGGGGCATGAAGTTTTCTAATTGTGGGAGTAGTTCTCTATGTGGGTCATTGGCCCTGCCTTGAACAAAGTTGTTATGGACTTGGATGAAAATGTACAAGGAAGGCTATGAAATCTGCACATGACAGGAGTAGGGAGGGAGAGCTACTGCATGAGCTACTAAGCCAAGATTCCAAAAGACATCATCTGCTTATCCCAGTAGGGCCAGAGTGGGTAAGATACAGCATAACTAGCATACAAGAAAAACTGAGCACTGAGATCCAGGAAATCACTTGTTCAAATAATGGATGGGAGATACTTAATGATAGTTCCTGAGAAAATCCCCTGGGAGTTTTAATTCACTGGCAAGAGCAGAATTGGGTCACATCTATTTTGTGTACCCACAGAATGTTATTCTTGCGTCTATAATAGCACTTAGAACATTTTGTTATATTGTTTATTTGGGTTATGTCTCCCATTTTAGTCTGTGTGCAAAATAAAAACAGCAATCACATCTTGTCCATTTTTAAATATCCAACATCAGTATCAGACCTGGCGTAAAGTACATGCTCACTACATATTTGTTATATGAGTGGAGATAATGTATGAATGTAAGAACTGTGGTATGTATCAGTGGGATATGGCTCTTAAAATCAGAATGATTTTGGATTATGAACGAAATGGGTGCCTAAGGAGGGGTATAGAGAAAAAAAAATCTATTTACTAAACAATATTGACGAGGCTAACTTCCAGAGATTAACTTTGTCTGCATAACAATTTTGCAAGTATGATATCCTAGTGTGATCCTCGCAAGGTATTCTGAAGAAAATAGATATTGCAGGGAAGGGGATGTTTCCTGTTCTCAAAAATGGTCAATAACTTCTGGATACTCTGGCGCCTAAAGACTCACAATGTACTTTATTACGTTAAAGGCTCTGAGGAGTTCTGTTGCAAATAAACCTAGCTGGCTTTGTTTATCCTAGTGTTTAACCAGTCTTTGTGGATTAATTTGACCATGGAACCACTTTTGTGGGTGAGAGAGAGAGATCTATTAACCTCCCAAGGAAAGCACTTGGGAAATGTCATTAGACTGGGAATTCTGAACTGAGCATCAAGAGCTCTGGGTTCTAGTCTTGACTCATCATTACTGACCTCATGACCTTGGGCACAACACCTTCATTTCCCTATCTCTAAGAATGAACTGTTAGTGCTGGATTGCCTTTCAACTTTATTACTGTTATCCTTTATTATCCATGGAATTGGGAGCATGCTCCAACAGCATCAGTAAGTATGGTAGTGTAGTAAACATTATTATTTTTCAAGATTTTATTTATTTATTTGAGAGAGAGAGCATGAGAGAGGGGAGGGTCAGAGGGAGAAGCAGACACCCTGCTGAGCAGGGAGGGTGACACGGGACTCGATCCCGGGAGTCCGGGATCATGACCTAAGCCAAAGGAAGTCACTGAACCAACTGAGCCACCCAGGCACCCATAGTAAACATTAGTAATGCTTCCCAGTACCCAGCTCCTCTCTCCTTCTGGGTATGTAAGGCAGACTACACTTCCCAGCACTTCAGGGGGAGGGAGGGACATCTGTCTAGTTCTGAAGAATAAAATATAGATGGCAAAGGGATGTGGCACTTCCAAGCGGAATCAGTGAAAAGCCCGGTATGATTCTCCAACCTGGTTTCTTCTGTCCCAGCAATCACGGAGAAAGGCTCACCTGAGATGGTGGAGTCCCAGACTGAACTAAGCTCGGACTGCCGAATCCCCGCCCTGGCCGCTGCCCCAGAGAATTGCTTGGACTTCCAGCCGACTTTGCATGAGTGGGAAATAACTTGAGGTGTTAAACCACCCACATTTCAGGGTTGTTTGTTACCACAGCATAAGCCTAGCCTCTCCTGACTAATAAAGCGGAGCAACTACTTTTAAGAAACCTTCTGATCCCATGTTTAATGGTCATTGGAACCAATGTTTTATATGCCTTTAGGTTTTTGCCATTAAAGATCACCATAAATGAAATATACTAATTCTTTTAACATCAAATAATCTGATTTAAGTCACTATTTTAAAGAGCAGCTTTCAAGGAGAAAATCATAATGCCCTGCCTTGGGTCTGTCACTCCTGACTTCCAAGTAGTTCGGATTGCTTTCACACATGTTATTCAGTTTAAGCTCCTACAGTCCAGGGAGGTAGGGAAAAAATGATATTATTATGCCTATTTTACTAAGAACAGAGTGCAATTCTCAGAGAAGGAAGGTAACTTCCTCCGAGTCCCCAGAGAGAACAGATTTTATAATCACGTGTCCAGCTCACCCATGCTAGAACTCTACCTATTCTTTCCTTAATTTGGCTCCACTCCACGGCTTCGTGACATTTCCTCTTCAAACTCCCACAGCCATTTCTCTGTCCCTCTCTGGTGCCATGTCTTGTTTGTTTAGAATTCTGATTTTGCCAGCCTTTATGGAGCCCCTGCAACATGAAGGATGATGGCTCTGGTTGGGAGAGGAGTGAGAAGCTGAGGAACAGAAGGCAGGGAGAAGAGATCCAGATGCAAACGAGTGTCTTGCCACCAGGAGTTCACAGTCAAGTAGAGTGAAAGGGAAGCAGACGATAGACAGTAAAATGAGGGCATGAACAAAGAACTTGTTGTGTGGAAGTCACCGGCCGGCAGGTCCCCTTGCAAAACTGTTTTAGATTGTGAAAGAGATTGCTTTTAAATGTAGTCCATAGGGCCTGATTAATGGGAGAAATTATTCCCAGATGTGAAGCTAGAAGAGGTATTCTCTCCCTAATTGTGCCTCACCTATGGATGGAGCATAAGAGTTACTCAATTAATTAATGAAGAAGGAGAGGTGGCAGGAAGAGGGTACCAGAAGGAAGAAAGAAAGGAAGGGAGGGAGGCAGGAAATGGTGCCTCCTGGTTTTTAAAAAAATATTTTATTTTTTTAAGTAATCTCTACACCCACTGGGGCTCAAACTTGCAACCCGAGATCAAGAGTCACACACTCTACCGACTGAGCCAACCAGGCACCCTGGTGCCTCCTATTTTTAATGATCTATTCTAAAACCATATATGTTTTCTCTACACACTTACCCAGTAGGAAATTAGACCACAAATATTCTAGGTGTGTTGGAATGAAATATTAACACTGGCGATGCTACAGAATATAATACTATTCTGTTCCCTCTTTGTCTAAGGTGTGTAGATATCTTGAGGACCTGTCCAAAATATTCATGATTAACAAGCGTGAGTAGATACACTGCATGGATGGATGGCGAAGCAAATCTATGCTGTGTGTCCGACTGCAGTAAATATAGATCCCTGCAAGAGTACTTTTTCACAGATTCCCATGAATTGCCTAGATGTTATGCAACTAATACAATTCTCATGTGTGAAAACTTGTTCTCCTTCTCATTATATTTCTGGCTTAAGACAGAGTGCTTCTTTTCAGAGAGAGAAATGGATGATCACTGCTGAAGAAGCAGCGAGGGGCATTGTGCCGCTGACAGGAGAAGCATTTCACCAGCCGGCCGCTCCCGCTCTTCCCCGCCCTGTGAAACCTACTCCATCTGTGTATTCTGTTTCCCAGTAGTCTGAGTCACCAGAGAAATGGCATAGACTGAATGTCCCCCGTTTAAGGTTAAAATGAAAATGGTTGAGTTTTAATGAGAGCAGTCATCTAGAAGAAGTGCCAGGGGCCAAGCAAGACGGGAAGGAGTGGAGAGGGTCCGTGGGGGAAATGCAGGAGGGGACACAGCACTGAAGACACCCACTTGATGAACAACTCTAATTCAAAAACTTCAAATAATCAACTTACATGAGGACTCCTCACTGCCCTCAAGAAGCTGACAATCTAATTAAGTAGATTCTACTAACAGATACTTAATTGATAATTAACAGATAATACATAGACTGATCACACAGGATGGTTTTCCATCTATTCTAAGAGATCTCTGATCCTGCCATCTATTTTATATCCAGTGCTCCTGTTTAGTTCGAACCAAGACCGTCTCTTCCCTGAACACAGAAGTGTTCTACGGTGTTCACGTAAGAGTTCACCTAAGAACGCTTAGCACATAAGTATGTCAGAAGTGCGTGAATAGTTCCCACCCACACCCACGGAGACAAGATGGCACAAAGACATAAACACCAAGAAATGGGATCCCCAGGGACCACCCCAGAGGCTTTTTACTACAGACAGATGGCAGATGTTCAGCAGGAGAACAGCACCCCAAGATTTGAGCACAAACAGAGCAAGAGGTCTCGAAGGCAAAAATACCAAAATGGAACTAAGAGATTATTTGAGACGTGTGACAATACATCTGCACGTGTGAAAAATAGTATTGACAGGCATGTTGGAATGTGCTGCATTTAGAAGGAAGTACTGAAAAATTTGAGACAATTTCAACAAAGGGAAAGAAATAAACATAAAAGCAGGCAGCTAACTTGAGAAAGAAAACAAAACGTATGAGACAGAAAATACTGTCAGACAATACCCACTTGGCTCAGCAGCAAATAATACTTACATGGACAAAGGCATGTAAGTGAGCACTCAAAAGAATTGTCACATAACGAACCATGAGAGACGATGGACTCTGAAAAACAAACTGAGGGTTCTAGAGGGGAGGGGGGTGAGGGGATGGGTTAGCCTGGTGATGGGTATTAAAGAGGGCACGTTCTGCGTGGGGCACTGGGTGTTATGCACAAATAATGAATCATTGACCACTACATCAAAAACTAATGATGTAATATATGGCGATTAACATAACAATAAAAAATTTTTAAAAAATAAATAAATAATTTCTAAAATTGATAAATCCAGAAAAGTCAGCATTAATGTATGATGTAGAAAAAGGAAGAAAGATGCCAGACAAAGAGTCAAAATATTTTAAAGTTGCTAGAGAATGAAACAAGGATGTCATGGGAGAAAGCTGGAGGCTGCTGTTATTCATGATAAAGTTCTCAAATATACTGTTTAAAAAACAAAAACAAAAGCCTATTAGCATATGTTTATTTGGTGAAAATAAAAAATGAGTTTGAAAACAAATATATTAAGGGCAAAGATTCTTTAGGCACTCTATTTGGTGAGAAGGATACAAAGGCCATCTCTGGTTTTACATTCTTATGCTCTAATAAAACCCAAGACATAGAAATGTTTTCTTTTCTAAATGGCTTGCCATACCTATGTCTTGTAAGGGCTTATCTCTTCGCACTGCAATGGAAGGGAGTTCTGACTGAAGGAAGCTTCTGATTAGCTGGGTTGTTTTTTTTAACTTTTTATTTTATTTTATTTTATTTTATTATGTTATGTTAATCACCATACATTACACCATTAGTTTTTGATGTAGTGTTCCATGATTCATTGTTTGCATATGACACCCAGTGCTCCATGCAGTACGTGCCCTCTTTAATACCCATCACAGGGCTAACCCATCCCCCCACCCCCTCCCCTCTAGAACCCTCAGTTTGTTTCTCAGAGTCCATAGTCTCTCATGGTTTGTCTCCCCCTCCGATTCCCCCCTTCATTTTTCCCTTCCTACTATCTTCTTCTTTTTCTTTTTCTTTTTTTTAACATATAATGTATTATTTGTTTCAGAGGTACAGGTCTGTGATTCAGATTAGCTGGATTTTAATTACTCAGAAGACAAAAAGTCTCTCCCGCTTTGCTTCCTTTCACTTTTCTCTACAACTTCCCCGACACGTCAGACCCACCTTGCACCAGAGGCGAGGAAGGGGAAGCTGACCCCGGCCCTTTGAGCTGGAGAAGTCGGCACTTAGGACAAGGGCGCTGGTCCCTCTGCGGCTGCTAAACTCGCTGGCCTCTCTGGGCAGGAGCAGCAGACTGTGCTTCCAGGTCCAAGCCACTGATCACATCTAAAGTGTTATGCTTGAAACCGAGAGAAAGAGAGGAATATACTTATTGGAAAATGTGTTTTCGCCATAAAACTTCTGAGAAGTATAAACTGTAAACTAGTTAACATTTTTCCTCTGGACGGCTGGTCAGATATAAAAGTGAGCTGGTGATAGCTCTTGTAAATGTGATTTCCATAGCAGAGTAGTTGCAAAGCCCAAACAGCTTTATAAATACTAACAGCTGACCAGTTAAAGGAGATAACCTCTTTTATTTCGCTTGGGGCAGCATGCAGTTTGGAGCGGGAAACTGTCTTCTAGAATGACACAGAGTTGGATTTTGAAGCTCCTGTATCTACAGAAAATTTCCTTGTTCAGGGATTCCGTGGTTTTAACAGTCTGGCTTTCGGCAACTGCTACAAAGGAAAAAACCACTGATATTTATAGTGCCAGCAATTTGTAGGATCCCTTGCAGTTCACAGTATCATGGCAATAAAGACTATGTAGATCAATGGTCCTTGCATTAGAAATAGGGAGCATGAAAAAAATAACGATGGCCAGGCTCCAACCATACCAATGAAATTAGAATCACTGGGGGTGGGGCTTGGGCATTCGTATTTTTATAACCATTCCAGGTCACTCTAATGTGGTTAGCAGTGTCTGGGAGAACGTTAACAATGGGAAGCATGGTATGGTGGAAAAAGCTAGAGTCATGGAACATGTTAGTCCTTCTTGTACTGGCTGTATGACTTTGGATCAGAAACGCCATCTCTTTAAACCGTGGTTTCTTCATTTGCAAAATGAGGGTAAGAATCTTCCTGTCCCTTATAGAGAATTTTAAGGCTCAGAGGAGGTCCTCTGAAAGCACTTTGCAAACTATGACCCTGATCGAATATCAGCTCTGAGGTTATTCTGACCCTGGTTCTAATACACAGAAGTGTCATGTAAGACAACAAAGCAAAACTCAGCCAGTCTAACAGCTAAAGTCTCTGGCCACCCAGAGAAAAAGAAAAGCCAAGGAAACGATTTCTAAGGCATAATTATTATGGTCATCAAAACCCAAATGGTTGCCTATTTATAGGACCAACCAAGAGAACAAAATTCCAAGAGTGGAACCTCGGGAAGGAGCAAGAAGTAAGAAAGAAGATTCAGGAAGAAGGAATTCATGAGGCCTCCATGGTCTTCCTAAAATCCCAGCCCTAGAAACCTGCATATTTTGTGTGAGTTTAGATCAGCCCTGCTGTTATGAGTACTGGATTCATGTTATGATAGAGATAAACTGCCTGGTACAGAGTAAACACTTGAATGTCAATTGGAATATTGTCTAAAATCTCAGTATGAAGAAATGTTCTCATTAAAAGGTTGTGTCTAGGGCGCCTGGGTGGCTCAATTGGTTAAGCACTGCCTTCGGCTCAGGTCATGATCCCAGAGTCCAGGGATTGAGTCCCGCATTGGGCTCCCTGCTCGGTGGGGAGTCTGCTTCTCCCTCCGACCCTACCCCCTCTTGGGCTCTCTCTTTCAAATAAATAAAATAAAATCTTAAAAAAAAAAAAAAAACTTCAACTCAGGTCATGATCCCAGGGTCCTGGGATCGAGCCCTGCATTGGGCTCCCTGCTCAGCAGGGAGCCTGCTTCTCTCTCTCCCTTTGCCTGCCACTCCCCCTACTTGTGCCTTCTCTCTCTTTCTCTCTGTCAAATAAATAAAATCTTTAAAAAAAAAAAAGGTTGTGTCTATGTATGGAGGCACAATTTGAACCCTACAGATATGAAGACGTGGAGGAAAGAAGGATGTGTTAGCCATGAAGGACATGGGACCAAAGGTCTGGCCACAAAGGCTGGATCATTAAGTTATTATTAACCACCATCCCAGGGACTGTCCAGGACAGAGGACAGTATCTCCCTAAAGCCCTCTTTACCCCTTGGACCGAAGGCCTTAGTCTTTGAGCATAATCTGTTGGGTTCCTGACAATCACTACACTCTAACTGATGTTAAAGAACCACAGTCACCGTAGTAGCAAATAGAGATCGAGGAATCCTGGAGGAAGCCTTCAGGAAGAGATGGAGTCTGAGCCGAACTTGAAGGTGGACAAGATTGAACAAGCCGAACAAAGAAGATATGTTAATGAAGCAAAAAGCATGATTAAAGGGAAAACCACAGGCCCAAATAAATGAGACAACATTAACTGTCGTCTGTTCACAGGTATGAAAGGCCACTGCCAGATCATGTGGGATGACAGCAGTCCCTGGACAGGTCAGTGTGACAGTGGCCCTTTTTTCTACCACGTTCCTGGGTCTAGATGATTTCCAATAAAGTTGGTTGGAGGGATCCATGTTTTTTGTAGAAAAAACAGACAGCTTTCTATTGAAAAGACACAAACTTATTATCCATTCATTCAACAACTACTTATCCCACAAGTATTGGGTTTTGGAGGAGTTTGGGTTTGGGGTTTTTATGGGTTCTTCCTATTTGTTTTTAGCATCTTCTGTGAGTGAGGCTTTGTGCTAACTAATGAGGGCTCAGTGCTAGACAATTCATGATTCCTGCCCCCAGGGAGCTTACAAGAATTCTTCATTGAGAAAGCAGTGGGACAGTCTGTGTGACCTTAGACAAATGACTCACCTTCTTGAAACTGTGGATTTAAAATTTTTAAAGTGGGGTAATATTTATAACCACTTCATAGGATAGTTAAGAGTATTTAATAGGATAATGAATATAAAGCACTCAGCAAAGCGCCAGGCACATAATAAGCACTCTATAAATATTAACTATTGTTATTCTTGACCCACGTCACTGGGCTTGGTCAGGGCAAGAAAATGGGAGGGATAGGTTATTCGCTGGTGTTGAGCCTACTGTTAGCACTCAACCAGCAGGCTCTCCCGACCAGATGAACATGCATTTGGCTGGATTCCACAACTTCAACCTTACAAGTTCAGTTTCTAGGCTTCTCCTGGAGAACTGCTCTCACAGAGTTGATGAAATGCAACTGGTCATGCTTGTATTTTAAGCCAACTACGCCCCTGCCATATGCCTGACATATGTGCTCCCACCGTAAACAACTGTAAATGGAAAGAAAAAAAGGAAAGAAAATGACAGTTGCCTTTCCAGTGGAGAGGACGGGGGTAACCTACAATGCAGAGTTTGCCATTTACAAGAAGGAAAAGGAGCCCTTGGAGTCCTCAGGCTGGAGTGTTTCCACTTGGACGCGGCAGCTGTGGGCCAGATGGTCGCTTGTGGGCAGATCCAGGCTGGGAACCTAAGCGTGGCTTGTGATGATGAGGAGGACCGAATGCAAAACAAAACTTGCCTTCCTTTGGAAAATATTGCCTCAGCTTGCTGAGGGACTTTACCTCATCAGTAACCACAGTCAAGTGAGGGTGATTAACAAGAGATGGTGAAGATGAATCTCTCCCTGCTTATCCTCAAACAAAGGGAGCTTGTGGATTCCTATAGGGCTCTTATTTCTGGCAGTGAGGCAGGTGATGGGTAGGATTTGGTCTTAGGTGATTCAGAGACAAGATGGTTTTAGGATTCAGTATCTTTGGTCCTCAGAGATTTGTCCTCCTTCGTGGAAAACATCTTTTGAGAGATTTAGGCTTTTTCAAGACTCACAGTTTTGGCCTTACCTTGTTGATGCAGGTTCCTTTATCTGAGAGTTCCTTAAGGCCAAGGACCACAGTTTAGCAACTTGTGTAGGGCTGACAACTATGTGTTCAGTAAATGGTGTGTGTGTGTGTGTGTGTGTGTGTGTGTGTGTGTCCTTGTGCGTGCATGCACATGCTCATGTGTGTGTGTTGAGGGGCAGGGAATGAGAGAGAGAGAGAAACAAACAAATGAAGGAGAAGGGAAAGGGGGAGAAGGCAAGAAGGACATGGGAAAGAGGAGGAAAGAAGCAAAAGGACAAAGAAGGCAGCACAGAGACCACAGACCATGGAAGCCAGGTGGGACACAGACCTCTCAATAGATGTAAGTACAGACGGTCTGACCTAACAATGGTTCTACTTAATGATTTTTTGACTTTAGGATGGTGTGAAAGCAATACACATTCCGTAGAAACCGTGCTTGGAATTTTGAATTTGGACCTTTTCCCAGGCCAGCGATATGCAGTAGGATCCTCTCTCGTGATGCTGGGCAGTGGCAGCCCAGCTCCCATTGAGCCACACGATCACGAGGATCACCAGTGATACACTCGCAACCATCTTGTACCCACACAAGCATTCTGTTTTTCGCTTTTAGTACAGTATTTGATAAATTACTGGAGATATTCCACACTCTTTCATAAAATAAGCTCTGTGTAAGATGACTTTGCCCAATTGTTAGCTAATGTAAGTATTCTGAGCATGTCTAAGGTAGGCGAGGCTAAGCTATTAAATGTATTTTCCAGTCAGGATATTTTCAACTTAAAATAGGTTTAACAGGATGTAATCCCATCATAAGTCAGGGAGGTTTCAGTCTCTTCAGCAGATGATTGAAGAGTAACTGGACAACTCTTCCTCTCAGAAAATACCAGAGCGATGACCATTGTACAGACATCAGTCCCAGGAACTGGGGCAAATGGATTCGAGAACAAGAGGAAAATCCTGAATGGGCCTGAGATTTCCATCTGAGTTGACCAAGATGACCTGGAAGTGACTAGGTCAAGTGACCTGTGGCAAGTGGAATAGGCAGTCAGGAGCGAAAGACCAATTAATTATAGGAAAAATACAGTTTGTTTTTTCATAACTTGAAATGCTAACATCAGCTGCTTGCTGTGTAAATTGTTTCAACTTAACTCATTTGGACAAGTATTTGTTGAGAGCCTGCTAAGATATCTGAAAAGCCATATTTTTCCCATGTGCAAATTTTTTTTGCATTGAGTTAGGAATTGAATCAATCAGGGGCTCTTGCAGTGGTGATTCAGACATTCACTTTTCTAAAGGCAGAGTCTAGAAGATACAATCTCTCAAATGCCTTCCAGCTATGAGAATAATGATTTCAGCATTTCTGTAGCATAATGAAACCCATGTATCTCCATCGCACTTTTCAACTACCACGTGTGATACTGGCATTATCATCCCCTTACTAAAGAAGGGGGAAAATAGAGAGCAGCGAGCTTAATAAATGACTTGCTAAGGACAGTTACTTGATAGCAAAACGAGAACCCAAATCCTCATCTTCTCATTTTCTGTCCACTTTGTTACATCTGTTACTTATGGGTCCAGTTAATGGGCTTGGTTTGGCAGGTTCAGAAACTAGATTTTTTTTAAAGATTTTATTTATTTGACAGGGAGAGAGACACAGCGAGAGAGGGTACACAAGCAGGGGGAGTGGGAGAGGGAGAGGCAGACTTCCTGTGGAGCAGGGAGCCCCATGCAGGGCTCAATCCCAGGACCCTGGAATCATGACCTGAGCCAAAGGCAGACGCTTAACGACTGAGCCACCCAAGTGCCCCAGAAACTAGATTTTTTAACACTTCAAAGATTATTGGGTTCTGGCAGGTGAATTTGCTGAACCCATTCACAAAAAAACTAACTTCATCTGGGTTGGGAAGAAGAAATCCCTGGTTCTAGAGTGAGGGACAATTATCGGCTCAGGACACTCTGGAGTTATCTGGAAAACACAAAACAGAGAATGTGGGTGGTTTTGTGTGTGTGCATGCGCATGCTTACATTTCTCTTTGTTTCTCCACTTACTGTGTGAAGTGTACTAACCTGACTGGACACTTCGCTGTTTCTTGGAAGCAGTGACCAAGAGGGATCCAGGGTGCCTTAGGTTCTGCTGTAAGACTGCATACTCATTGGGGTGCCTGGGTGGCTCTGTCAGTTAAGCGTCTGACTCTTGATTTCAGCTCAGGTCATGATCTTAGGATCACGAGATCAAGCCCTGAGTTGGGCTCCCTGCTCAGTGGGGAATCTGCTTGAGATTCTCTCTCTCCTTCTCCCTCTGCCCCTGCTCCCCTCTCTAAAATAATAAATAAATAAATCTATAAAAAAGACTTTTACCCTATCTTGGGTTCCTGGAGGAAAGGCCAACTTTTCCCTTGGTGTCATCTTGTACAAGGAAGGCTATTTCATTCAATGGGAGAGCCACCCAAGTCTAGTTGTGACAAGGTCTACTTTGCCATAGGTCGGGGCAGCAAGTTGTTGTTTTGGACCGTTGGCATGTGCTGGGCCAAGTAGAGGCTGAAGTTCAGTAAGCCTTTCTCTATGGCATGGGGAGAGGAGGCAGGCAACCCCTATTTGTCCTAGATCTGTGTGTGCCCAGGGAGTCAGAGGCCGGGGGTGCACTGCTCCTTTAGCTAGCAGAGGCAGTAGGCAGGGGACGGTAACACACATCTGTGGTTTGAAATAGACAAAGCAAAGCAAAGGAAAAAAAGAAAAGTCAACCAATGCTATGTATTAGTTTAAGGACAAAAAAAAAAAATCTGAAGTGGTGTGAATATGGCCAATGTGTTTAGAAGATGCTGGTTTAAAGTTAAATGGGACTCTTTATCCTACGATTATTTAGAGGGTTTTTTTTTAAGAATTATTTACTTATTTTTATAGAGATTTCAAGAAATATCTACAAGTTTTCATTTTAAGAAAGCGAAGCGTAGACTAGAGGTGTTGAAAATTGAATATTTTCAAACAGTGATTCCATCAAGCTATAGGAGCTTCATAAATTGTCCTTCTCCTCTTCAGGCACAAGGGGACTGTGCCGAGAAGCTACTGTGCACCTCCCTTGAAGAAACTGGAGATGTACTGGTATATTTTTGCATCTTGATTCCCTGCATTTTATATACAATACTAACTGGTACTTTTCTCTTAATATACTGTCCTCCTGTGGACAGTATGACCCAGCTGAGTGGCTTACCATTTTGTTTACATCCACTACAATTTCTTCATGCTGATGTTAACAAATAATACCAATATAAATGACTTACTAAATGAGATAATGCATTGAGTGCTTATTTTCCTTGAAACGCCACACTAGACACTTTACACACAATACCTAATGAGTTCCTCTAGTGGTTACTATTTTTTCCTATATTAGGAGAAGAGATGGACATGTGTATTTTCCAAGCCACTTTTATAAAAAGGATTTTAAACATGTGCTAAAAATAATAAAATTCTATGCAATTTGAATCATCACATTTCTATACTACTTGCAGTCCCTTATGTAGTAATTAGCATTCTAATGTTCTCTTGTTTCCCAAAGAATATAATTTTAATCAACTGTTTTTATTTTTTACAAGAGTGTTGCTAATAATTAATCAAAAAATAAACCAAAAATTCATGGATTTGGGATTTGGACTTGTATAATTTTAAGTATACCTATCCTGAAACTATATGATCTCTAATATGCAGCATGTAACATATGATACCATGCATATGAAAGGTGCTGTCAGATACCCCTCCTGCTTCAATCTTTTTCCCCTTTTAGGGATTGTTTTAGCTGCAGAGAGCCACCCTGCCCAAAGTCATTCCTTTCCTGGGAGAGCTCAGATACAATGACTAGTCAAGGTGAGAGATAAAGCCATTTCAGTAAAGACAAGTCTGGTGGGCTGTTTTAGCTCCAAACCTCCCAGTGGGGTGGCCAAGACTGTCCCTGAGAAAGTGACATGGCCGCACTGCGGCTTCATTTTCCCTCCCTCTAATCCTGCGGTTTTGTTTTTTTTTTCTTTTCCTTCCACAGATTTTGATACCAAGAACACCTATTAATAAATGTGTTGGCCCTCAACTCCATATCAGAGTGTGCTTTCCAGAGAACACAACATGTGACTTACAAGTAGAATATGAAATTCTTAAGAGCAGGATCTTTGGCTATCTTGCTCACAGGTACTAATTGGTTCCCAGTGCCTAGAATGGTCTCTGGCAAATAATCAATTCTTAATAAATACTCGATAATTATATAAAGTTTCATCTGCATGGTGCCAAATGCCAAAGAACAAAATAAGATAGTTGTAAAAATGGAGTTGAACTTCCAAACCAAGAGTCCTCCAACAGTTTTTACTATAAACCAGCCGACCTACAGAAGCGGAGCTATAGAAATAGCAAATACACCAACTTCATTCATTGTTGCAACATTTATGGAGGGCCTACTATGTGTCAGGCACGAAATGGGGAAAAAAGATAAAGAAAAAAAAACACCTTTTCTCAAGAAGCTCACCATATGTTAGTGGAAGGAAATCAAGTCATCAGTGATGACACCGTAGTGACAAGTACAAAGACAATGAACACAAGAGGCTGTCAGAACACGTGAGAAAAACAGAACAGTAAATCCAGCCTTCGAGAGAATTCTTCTCAGAGAAAGTGACATCTGTGGGTGATTCGGTAGAGAACTACATGCCATTAAGGACACAGACTGAAGTCCATCTATCTGGGTTCAAATCCCAGCATTAATCACCAGAGACGGTAGGCAGACAACTTATTTTTAACCTCTGCCATACTAATCTTTAAAATTGGAAAATTTAGAGTATTATAAGGGTGACATGAGTTGACAGCTGTGAAGCATTGAGAACACATCTGTCCAATAGTAAAGTCTCACTGTGAATTGAATAGATACAATTAAAATGGATAACAGGATTAGCCCAGTAAGGGATCACTTCCCAAAGAGAGAGATTAGCAAGTACAGAGGCAGAGATACTCATGAGTCTGGAGCCTTCAGGGACCTGGAGGTCACTTAGTATGTTTAGGACAATGGGGGACAAGGCTGTGAACCAAGAAGGAACCAGAGAGAAAAGTGGGTGGGTAGAAGGGAAGGCCTCAATGGAAGCCATCTTCCTGGAGCACATGCAGGCCCACCAGGCTTAGGTCCTAAATTTCTACAAAGGGAAGGTCTGTTGAAGGGTCCTAGTGCTTAATGTCTAAAAATTCCTCTGAAAACGTTGGCCCAAGTCTGAAACACTCAGCAGATATCACAGTCGTCTGAATATTGGAGCTTCTGTGAATGGGTACATTGAATCTATCGGCTAAAGAGAATGTGAAACTTCCTTTTCCACAGAATTTTCTTTTCCGCTCTGAAGGCAATCATTCAGTGTGAGGCCCCTAGTGTCTTTGAGGAAAAACGTGATATCTGGAGTATTTCATTTTACATGTTTGTATATTACAGTGGAATCAGTAGATCAGTGTCAAAATGTTCTGGGAATACTTACTTAACCCCAGATATTTTAAGAGGATGAAAGTGTTGGTTGCAGAAATAAGGAGTAACTACTGACTACCATGCAGTGGATTTCCTTCTTACTTGGTCATGTCTTGATTGCAAATGCATCCTATTTCCTCCTTGCAAAAAGTAAAGAATAGTGTATTAGTCTGCTCAAGCTGCCATGCAAAATATCACAGACTGGGTGGCTGAAACAACAGAAATTTATTTCTCACAGTTCTAGAAGCTGGGAAGCCCAAGATCAAGGTGCCAGTCCACTTAAGTTCCTAGTGAGGTCTCACTCGCTTGCAGCTGGACCACCCTCTTGCTACATCCTCACCGGAGACTTCTTCAGAGTGTGGAGAGAGAGAGAAAAAGAGAGGATGCGTGGGGGTAACAAGATGGTTCTCTGGTGTGTCTTTGTATAAGAACACTGATTCTATAGGATCAAGACCCCACTCTTTTGACTTCATTTAACTTTAATTACTACTGTATGGGCCTCATTTCCAAATACAGCCACACTGGGATTAGGGCTTCAACCGATATATGAATTCAGTTGGGTGGGGGGAGACAAAAACTTTAGGTCCATAAAAAATATATGCTCCCGTGATTCCCTTTCAAGTGCTTTGAAATGCCAGGAATTTCTAGCTAATAATGGACTGAGTATAATCACAGTTTAATAAACATTTTCTGTGGTTGGCTTTAACTTCATCTAGCAAACAATTAAGCTCTGATGAATATGGATGACCCAATCAGTGTCTCCAGTACACTGGTGAAGGATACAGTAGAAATGTCAACACTATAAACAACCTTCTCTGTGAGCTACTTATGTATTTTATCATTTTGCCGCAATCTAAAACAGTTAGCAAATCATTGTCTTGAAAAACATAGCAGTTGGACAGAAATGGCTATGTTTATTTTTCCAAATAAATAGATCATACAATCCATTTGCAAGGAAAATCCAGAAGGATTGTATGATTCATTAATTATCTTGAGAATTAGACTTTAACACTTTGATAAAAAGTCCAGCATCCTCCTGAGTCCCCAAAACAGGCCAAGGCCATCTTTATTCTGCCTTCCCAAGTTTTCTGAGGTTCACTTAATGAGGACCCCTTTCACTGAGTGAGATAGAATCCTTGTCATGATGTGTGAGATGACACTGAAGCAGAAGCAGGAAAAACATGAAATAAGCCGGTCCTCCTGTAGCAAAGTAAAAACTCAAATTCCTCTCCCTTGGCCAGTGTGTGCTTGTGCATTGAGCGTTTCCTTGTCTGGCTAGCTCAAGGTAAGAATCCTTCGCTCCCCGTGGAAATGAAAGAACAAGACTTTCAGGTTTGCTTTCTAACACAGCCTGGGACACAGAAGGATCCAATGCATTAGGCAGTTTTTTCAGCAGAAAAACATTTGGAGAAATGTCAGCCTGTTTCCACTCCAAACTGCATTTCAAGGCTCATGGTTAAAGCATAGATTCAGAAAATATTGCTTCAAAATGCACAGGTCTGGCTGAAATCGTTTGAGCTTAGTGTCTCTTCTCTGCCTTTCTAATGTTTCCACATTCCTATTGTTTCATTCTTTATTCTCTTCTCTCCTCTCTCTCCTGTTTCTTTCTTTGCTTTCTTTTTGTCCCTTTTTCTTTCTCTTTTCTTCTTTCAGTTACTCTTCCTTCCTGACCATTCCTTTCTTCCTTCCCTGTCATCAAATTGTCATCAGTGTCTTCCCTTACTTTCTTCTATTTTTCTTTATTTACTTCTTCCTTCTTTCCTTCCATCATATTTCCGGCAAAGTTTGTTTCTAAAATGAAGTAAAAGCCAGCCCAGACAATTATTTAATCAACCATGACTATACTAGATCCCTATTAACTAAGGAATCCTAGCACTTCAGGATAATCAAGAAAACAGAGTCTCTAGTCTTTAATTTTGTCACGGAGGGAAAAGAATAGATCTGCCATTGAGACATGAGCAAGAGAGAAAGAGGCAGTGTACGTTCCTTTCCTTCTTTTCTTCCTTATTCTTTATTTTTTCCCACCTCTATTTCACAATTTTCTCACTATAACCATTCTCCAAGATGAGGACAGAGGGTATTGCTAACCCCATGTTATAGATCAGAAAACTAAAACCCTGAGGGATTATTTAGCTCAAGGGTGGCATAGTTAGTGACCCTATTCATCCTCCTCGTGTGAAAACTGATGAACAAGACTTTCCCCCATCCCACCCCCAGCCATAGTGACACAACACCTCAATCAATCATTTGAGCAAAAATAACAGAAGAATAATCCTAAAATAACCCCACCAGGAAACACAGGTATAGATTCAAAAGTTATTTACTGCTTGCTTATATGTGTGCTAGGAGTTTAGATACAATCATGGATAAAAACTAATCCACATTTTATTTAGTAAATTATAGTTTTAAAGCAAGATTTTTTTTCTTATTTGAGAAACAGTATGTCATATAGTCTAAAACTATGGTATTTATACTCAGGCAGATCTGGATTCCAATCCTCACATAACTTCTTAATAGTTGTGTGACTTCAGACAATTACTTAATATCACTAAGTCTTTAGTTCTTCATTCATAAACTAGAAATAATTACTATATTTGAATAGTTATAATTACAAAAGTAATATGCTGACTATGATGCCTGACACTAGAGATAATAAGTTACAATAAATACAGAACTGAATTGTTAGGATGTTTGCACAACTCTGTAAAATTTACTAAAAATTGTTGAATTGTGGGCGCCTGGGTGGCTCAGTCGTCAAGCATCTGCCTTTGGTCAGGTCATGATCCTGGCGTCCTGGGATCGAGTTTCACATCGGGCTCCCTGCTGGGTGGGAAGTCTGCTTCTCCCTCTTCTACTCCCCCTGCTTATGTTCCCTCTCTCGCTGTGTCTCTCTCTGTCAAATAAATAAATAAAATCTTTTAAAAAAAATGTTGAATTGCACATTTAAAATGGTTGAATTTTATGATATCTAAATTGTACTTCAATAAAGCTGTATATAAGGCTATGTATGTATATATATGTCTGCAAGCAGACAGGAAGTCACCAGGTAGACAGAAGCATTTTAATCCAAAGAGGAATCAAAGTTTTGGCTGGTCAGTCTTGAATTCATGTTAAGAACTTTGAATGTAATCTATGAGACAGTAAAGAAAATTAAATGCTTTTGAGTCAAAAGTAAAAAAAAAAAAAAATGAAGTGTGCCTTATTGACGCAGGCAAGAAGAGTGGCTGGAAATCTACTGCCAAACCACAGTAGAGGTGATAAGGCCCTGCCTAGCTAGCAGAGGGAGCGGCAGGGAGGGAGCCACTGTAAGCGATCTGGCGGGGGGGGGGGGGGGTGGAGGTGGGAGTAGAGGAACAGGTTGACTGACTCCTGAGAAGAATGCAGAAGAAGAAATCAAAATGACTCAGATTTTGAGCTCAGGTGTTGAATTTTAGGTTGATCAAATCTGAAATGCTGATGACACATATGGATGGATATTCAGTAGGGATGTTTAGCAGGTTGTTAAAATACGTGTCTGAAACTCTGGAACCAGAGATGGGAATTCATGTGAAAAATAGTGCTAGTTGAATTCTGAGCTCAAATTAGACCTCAAGTTCACACTGAGTTCCTAACCCCTTAGCCTCCTTGCCTGAGGATCTTGTTTGATCTCTACACTACCAAAATTACTCATGTGGGAAGGAGTCTTTTTCTGAGGAGGGTGTCTGAAGCTTTCATCATATTTGCAAAGAAGTCTGTGACCCCAAAAATGTTAAGAACCACTGGTCTAAGCAAAGTCAGTCAGATGAAAGAAACCAGAGGGTTGTTCAAGGCTGTTTACTCTCTTCTTCTATCCAAAGGTCTGGCTCAGGTGAGTGCATAGAAACACACACACTGTGGCCCCATTGTTGGCGCATGGTACCATTTTTCCATATTTACATTTCAGCTTCACTCTCATGCTCCAGGTTCCAGGTGATTTATTTGTGGTTGTACCAGTTACTATTCAAAGAGAAATACATTTCTAATGCATTTTTTATTTTTGAATAGAATCCTGAATTCTTTTTTTTTATTTAAATTCAATTTGTCAATATATAATACATCATTAGTTTTTGGTGTAGTGTTCAATGATTCATTAGTTTCATATAACACCCAGTACTCATCACATCACATGCCCTCCTTAATGCCCATTACCCAGTTACCCCATCCCTCTACGCCCCTCCCTTTCCACAACACTCAGTTTGTTTCCTGGAGTCAAGAGTCTCTCATGGTTTGACTCCCTCTCTGATTTCTTCCCATTCAGTTTTCCCTCCCTTCCCCTATGATCCTCTGCACTAGAGAAATACATTTTTTAAATGCTCTGCTAGTTCATATTTAATTATGAAGAATTATCCTTTAAAACATTTCAGAGCTGGAACATCTCTGTTAATTGCACTGACATATCTAAGACCAGCTTTCTGAGAGTCAAGGATGCATGAGAAATCCAGGATGTCATATGAAATGATTTTTTAAAAATGGAAAGTATTTTTAAAAATTATATCCAGACAGTCATTATTTTATGCCATCAGTGTGGGCTTGAAAGGCAAGTTAGTGAAGAAAATTTAAGAATACAAGTGTTTTACCAACTAGTGAGCTTAAATTAGAAAAGTTGTAAAAAACTCAGATGCTTTTTGTTGAAACAGCTCATTTTCCTTTGTTGCTTGGTTTCACTTTTTCCTTGAAAAAAATATTAAATCTAATATGTTGCTGTGTGTAAAAACACTTTAATTAGGCTATGTGGTACAAAGCATGGTTTAGTGAGGGAAGCACAGATGTTGAGGGACAGAAGCATACCTAATTGTATTGCCTTTTTAGCAACAGCTCTTTTATGCACTTGGAAACCATAGAATAAAGACCAGATGGAGGAACTCAGCCTTCCAAGTGGCTGGGTAAAAGGACAGAGCATCTGACTTCCTGCATAGGTGCATGTCTCCACAACCTAGAGAACCAGAACTTTTCTAACACCTTTGTGTTAGAAAAAGGATTCAGAGAATTGAGATATCTCTAGGTTGCTGCTATGTCTGTTCATGGGAGTTAAAGGCAACCTGCAGGGGAAAGAGATTTTGGGATAGAAGGTCCCAGGCCAAGGAAACCAGGGGCTATGCTTATTTCAGGCACTCAAAGGCAGCATAGCTGGGTTAAAGAGGAGCAATGTGACTGTCAGAGTCACAGGATAAAACATCAAGTCTTAGGGGTAAGATAGGGATGGCTTTTGGAGAATTAACAGTAAAATGCATGGCTGCAAGGAGAGAAGTCAGATGGGAGTAGATTAGAGGAATGGTTTAAGAAAAGTGGATAAGAACAAAGATGGAAAATGGCAAGAGTGTGTGCTATGGCTCTCTGATGGCTGTGTTTGGGGCTCAGAAGCAAGACCCTATGGGTGACATAGGTAGAACTGAAACTGGAAATCCCATGCATTTAACTATTCTTGCTCTCTCTAGTGTCAGAAACAGTCAGAACACTGTTACTTTAGTTCATGCTTAAAGTCCTCAAGAAAGCTTACCATGTATCAAGGCAGGACATTTCATCTTCTGGCAACTCCAGCTTCTAGAAAGACATCCATTTTATTCAGCAGAAATCTAACTCCCAATAGAAGATTGTAGTAAGATCAGCTTATGTCCACTGGCAAATCAGAGAGGCGCAGGTTCTTTCCATAACTTTAAGAGCCCACTACTGCTACCTCTGTTAGAAATCAATAATGGTGGAAGGAATCAGTCAAGTGGTTTTCGAACTTTGAATATATTTGATGCTCTAGTTACTAAAATACTTCGGAGGCTTCACAGGGTGGTACCATGGATCTCCTGGGTTTGAAGACCCAAGTCCTGGAGTCTAGATTTTATGTAATTATTTTGGCTTCTATGCTGAGTACCATGCTTCCTCTCCCAAATTCAATTTCTGGTGGAAGATTTCCAAGCAGGGGATAAGCACCGAATATTTGTCCCTGAGCAGCCATACGTGACCCTATATCTCAGCCAAAAAGCAATCCCGTGTAATTGATGTACGTCCTTGAGCCTGTTCAACATATTCCAATTTGGGGATTTTGTGATTTTAGAAACATACCCATGAGAGACAAGCAGGAGCGAGTCTGGGGAGCATGCTAAAGAGGAATCCCACCTCCACACTTGCCTGTATCTTCAACCCGCCAGTCTCAGTTTTACCCCCTGAAAACATACGGTAAAGCCTAATCCTGCTGTTCGGGCTTTCAAGTATTCTCAGGGCGCTCTCAGGCCCCCTCCAACCCCTCTCTTGCATGAGCCAGTGCCCCCAGAGCACTGAACCAGTCGTTGCGTGACATGCTTTCCAGTCAATCACCAGCCTTGTCTATCTCCTCTGCTTGTGCTCCAGGTTGTCCCTATATCTCAGAAGATGGTGGCTAGGACTAAGTATAACATATTATCTCACCAATCCAGGGACTGCTTCACCCTATATTCTTGAGATGAGAATTCTGTTTACACAGCTTACACCTATATTATCCCAATACCATTATAAACCTCCCACTCTTGCCTTGGTATTCTCCCTGTAGACATTACCCTACCATGGCTGCTAGGTAGCTACTGAATGCTGACTGGCGCAATGGGCCTTGTAACAGATCAAGAGAAATAAGGGGCTGTCCTGCCTGAGGGACTCAGAGGCTACTCAGAGACACACATGTATGTTCAAATGTATCTAATTACATCCCACAGTCACTGGTTTCCAAAGTCAGGGAGCTAAGGCAACTCACAGAAGGGAGATGCTGTATACGCTAGCACAAGTAGGTGATTGTTCCAGAGAGAACATGGTGCTTGGCAATTGAATTGCTGGCTAGAGAGAAGCCTAAGAACTCATTCATTCCACAAGTATTTATTTTTACACTTATTATGTACAGAAACAAAAGGGGAAAATTAATTTAATTAGGGATCAGAGACTATTCTGATATAACCTACTTTCTAAAAATATCAAGGATTCCTCAAGTGCTCAAATTCTTTGCTAAACAGGCCTTCTGGAAAGGAGGTGAGGATGCCAACATTGGTTAACATTTTCTTTGCCATAATCCACTAAGGCAGAGAGATATGAATGGGCATGAGATGTCTCAGCAATCACAACTCATTTGGAAACTAAGCAGAGGTGGGCAAGGACCTGAGGAAAGATCTTATGCATCACACCAATGGGTTTGGACTTGCCCCAGTAGGCAATGGGGACTTACTGGCATACCAAAAGGAGAGTGGCAAGGTCAACTCCATACTTTGCCAAGATCATGACAATATTGCGAACAGGAGAATCAGAAGTTAAGGTGACCAGCTTGGATACACTTGCAAGGGTCTATAGGAGAGAAAAATGACAGTCTGGGTTAAGCTGATAACACCGTAAGATCGCATAAGGAACTGACTTAGGAACCATTGCAGAGGTAGAATCGGTGGCTTGGATTTATATTGGGTATAGCTATTGAAGGAAAGGAAAAACCCAGAAATAAAAATAATGCATTTCGCTTACCCTATAGGGTAATAAAAATGAACTACCTGGAAAAAAAGCTGTAAAACTCTTTAATATGTAAGGTATTTTTATTTTCACAAGATCTTATTACTATATAGTATTTCAGTTTAGTCTTTAGCACAAGGAAGCAGGTCAAATGCATTGTGGACAAAGTGGGACCATGACAAAGAGAAAAATGCAACATATAGTTTTGAATGTATTTGTTTGCAGCTCCAACCATCCTTAACACCAGTATGGATTAGGCATTGCCGAGCGTGAGGGACACAGACATGAATCCTCCACACCCACTGAAAAGATCAAGAGGTCATTGTTTGAATTTTCTTAAAAGAAATTCACCTACCTCAGTAAAGAGCCACCCTCTCAGAGCTACTCCAACCAGATTATGTCACAGTCCTGAAACAGAGCTTTAGGTGAGAGGCAGAAAATGTTTAAGTGTGTGAATCTGATTAACTATCCCATCAACAAGCTTCCAAAGTGAGCTTTTTGATAATTAGCAAAACGTCTGTAATAGGATTAGCAGCTCAGAAACAGCTGCAGCTCTTGTGGCCAGGGAAGGAGGTAGGGACGTTGAGGGGGGAGGAGGTGGGGAATTTGGACATGAACTTAACTTTAGCCCAGCTGTTTCCCATTTGAAGAAAGGATAAAGGGTAGACACTGAGTCAGTGGGAAAGCATCAAGACAAAAGTGAAAAAGGACATGATATCAAATCACACTGGCCCTAAGTTGACTCAAGTGCATACCATTGGCATGTGGTGAGCAAAGCTTCCCTTCTCTCCACAGTCCTAGGAGCTAGACTTAGTTGCCAAAAAATGTCCCAGTAAAAATATTTATATGAAAACAACACAAAGGCAGTGTTAAGAACACCGCTGACCTCTTACAGTTTGACCTCATCTCTCCACGGCAACAAGAACTTGGAAAATCTCCCTCTCTCTGTGGATGATGCAAGACTGTCGGTTACTCTAGGTGGTTTGAGCACTTCCTCTAGGCTTTGAGCCTTAACAGACTGGGAGGAGTCTGTGGGAAGCACCAGTGGATTATAGGACTCTTCTATGGAAGAGGCAGTTCCTGCTGAAGGAGGCTGGGACAAGATTTGGTCTCTAGCTCTCTAACTGGGAAAGGAACCTAGCTAATTTCAGTCATTCATTTGATCGAGCAAATGGCAAATATTTATTGAGCACATACCATGTGCAAGGCAATAAACTAAATGCTGGGGAAAGTATGTTGAAAAAGATAGACAGGGTCCCTGCCCTCATAGACCTCACAAGGTAGGGAGACTAAATGGCATGAAAATAATAAGTCTTGGGCTGCGCATTTTTTTATGAGACTTCCTTAGTCTCACTATCTTTGGTCCTACCTGTGACTATTTTCTGCACTCTTTTCCTCTAGTATCTATTCAACCTCTGACCCACTAGCTCACTCTGTGCCCTTTTGTTCCTATTGATCAAAATTCTTTCTTCATCCTGAGTAATCAATGAGACACCCATCCAAGAGATTAGACAGTGTGGACTTCATTTAAGTAATGGCCAGGCCCAGGCCAAAGCTAGACTCAGACGGGGGTCTTTAAGCATAGGTAGGCCTGAGCAAAAAAATCTTTGGCCAACTTGGCAAGGCTTATGTTTGATAGTGCTCACCTCCCCAGGAGGCACTATTTCTTCATGTTCTAGACTGAACAATGGGAACTGGCTTATCTTGGTATTTTATGCAGCAGAGGTACAGAACTTTGCACATAGGAGGGACTTAATTAGAATATAGGTCTTGGGGAGGGTATGTGCTATGGTGAGCACTGTGAATTGGGTAAGACTGATGAATCACAGACCTGTACTTCTGAAACAAATAATACATTATATGTTTAAAAAAAAAAAAAAGAAGATAGTAGGAAGGGAAAAATGAAGGGGGCGGAAATCGGAGAGGGAGACAAACCATGAGAGACTGTTGACTCTGAGAAACAAACTGAGGGTTCTAGAGGTGAGGGAGATGGGGGGATGGGTTAGCCTGGTGATGGGTATTAAAGAGGGCACGTGTTGAATGGAGCACTGGGTGTTATCCGCAAACAATGAATCATGGAACACTATATCAAAAACTAATGATGTAATGTACGGTGATTAACATAACATAATATAATAAAATTTTTAAAAAAAGGAATATAGGCCTTCAGGTAGATAGAGGTAGCCCGTTTGTGAATCTTGACACTGCTTTTTGATGAAGAGAAATCTCTCAGTTTTCTCATCTCATCAAAAAACTAATAATGATAATAATAGGATTGCTAAGAACAATAAGTGTTATATCAGATGGGAACCCCCAGCCTAGACTCTGGTTCATTCCATAAGAGTTTGTTCACTTTCTTTCTCTCAGTGTTTTTATTGAAGTAAAATGAATTGAAATTAAAGAAATTGAAATTAAGAGATATTAAATAGCCCGTATTTTCCCAAAATTTGGCTTTACTTGTTTTCTTGTAATTCCATCGTTTAGAGCAAGGGTCTGCAACTACAGCCCATGGGTTCAATCTGCCCCCAAACCTGCTTTCAAAAATAAAGTTTTATTGGAACACAGCCATGCCCATTCATTTACATACTTGCTATGGTATCTTTTTAATTAAACATGTAGAGTCGAAGAGGGGCAATAGCCAATATATGGCCATAGCCAGCAAAGCCTAAAATATTGACCCTCTCTCTGACCCTTTAGGAGAAGTTTGCCAACTCCTTATTTCAAGTTAAGGCTCTCTTTCTTCAGAAAACTCTTGTGAAAATTCCACATACTACCTCCAATAAGTAACACATCAAGCCACTTGACCTTTCACCATATTATCAGAGATCAAATCACCACACGAGGTTTGGAAGCAGGGAGTGAGAACTGAAAAAAGAACTCTCTGGCAGGGACAAAGAAGGAGAATAATCTGGGCCAAAGGCGTTGACTCGTGAAGCAGAGAAATAAACTTGACTTTCTGAGTAGGAGAGTGGAGAGCTGATAATCAAATTAAATCTGAATGAGAGGAGAGGTAGGGGCAATGATAATAACGTTACCTCTCTGCCAAGTTTCCCCAAAATACAAAAACGAAGACAAAAATTTACATACTAACTCCCCCCCAAAGTAATGGGATCACCATCCCTGAAAATGGAAGTGACAGAAAAAGAGGGGTAAGGCAGGGAACAAAGGAGAACAATTTTTATAGCATGTCCCTAACAAGCACTACTGAGTGCTCAGTCTCATGGGACATCTTCAGAGAGATGCCTGGAGTTACTCTCTCCAAAACTGGCTGTCAGGGAGTGAAAAGGAGGGATAGCTCTTAGCCCCGACTAGTCAACGTTGCCCCATGGGACATGGACTCCACCACACCTCAGGATTGTCCTTCCTGGCCTGAAGAAGCTGGAAACCAAGACAGGAGTAGAAACACAGTACAAGCCATGGCTTGAGGAGCCAACCTGTTGGTGACTGTCAGCCTCATCCGCAGCCTGTAACCAGCAGTCTCGCTGGCCTGGCCAAGGGGACCAAAGCCCATGTGTAGGCACCAAGTGATTTTCAGGGAAGCAGGGAAGCTGTAGAACAGAGGTCAGAAGTGAGACTGGGCGCTGGCAGGTCATGACTGCCGGTGACACAAGGGGCCCAGAAAAGCCCACACACTGGGTCTGGCATGGCCGGAACCGGGGAGGGCTGCCATGTGCTCAATGAAGACCAAAACCTCCCCCTCTGTGTCCTGTAGGAAAGCAACTGGTGCCAGGCAATCTTCCTCAAGAATCATTAGTCACATAGACAAAAAGTCATAGAATCTGGGGAAACACTTAAACTGGCTTTGGCACACTATGGCTTATCGAGCACCTACTATATGCTGAGCTTTTTTCAACCATGTATGTTTTTAATCCTCAGGAAATCTCCATAAATGTGAAACAACAATCTCCATTTTACATTATCAATGAACCAAGACCCTGAGCGGTTAAGTAACTTGCCCAGTATCTTCACTATTTGGGGACCTATCACAGGGAAAGGGGACTAGACCCTTCCAGATGGCCCCAGGGAGCCAAACTGAGAACAATGGATAGAAATGCTTAGAAAACAGTACTTAGAACAGGGACTGAGAGTCTGAGCTAGTTCTTCAGGCAACAAGGTATCATACAAAAGAGTGAGTTGCTCGTCTGTAGCAGTAACGAGCACAATATCATGCCTGTAGGAGAGAGAGGCAGCGTCTCCCAGTCTGGTAGAAGCCGGGACTAGATGAAGGGTCAGGTCTTCTAGGGTCTTTTTTAATGAAGAAAGAGTCAATACCAACACAGATATTTTTACAGTTGCTATTTGAATGTCAATTTGGGAGAAGAAAAGATACTTATAAAATAATAATAATATATTAATAAGATCTACCAGTATTTGGCATTTAATAGGTACCAATTACTTTTCAAATAGCTTTATACATATCATTTAATCTTTACAACAACTAGGGGGTCATCATTACCATTATCCCCACTTTACAGATGAGAAAACTGAGGCTGGCAGACACAAAGCACAGAAACTTGCTTGCCAAGGTCTCCTAGCTTGTGACTGTCAGCAACGGGCGGCTGGCGGCTGAAGCCCCACCCCTACGCACTCTGCTCTGTTGCCTGGATTATTCTACATTTGCCTACTGCTGTCAACTCAAAATCACTGGAGCCTGAGCTCCTGGGAAGGAACAGTCATGTGTAAGGTCACTTTGGCAGACAACGCTGCATTTTAAACAGCTTGAGTATTTTTTCTGCACAAATTTCCTGAAAATCCTTTCCTCATGAATCCCTTATTTTTCCATTGCATTTAAAACCTCCCAGGCTGCCATTTAAAATGTTTTGAAAAGAAGTTTTGCAGGTTTCTCCCAGTGAAAAATCAACCAGATCATCAAAAGACAGACCTTTTACCCCTCCTCGGGATGAAAATGATTTTGGAAAAGAATGAGACAATTGAAATAAGAAAACAAGCCTCCAGAGCAAGATCTTGGGATAATGAAGGGCCTAAGACAGGTAATAAGCGGGTGATTCAGAGGTGGGTGAGGCTGTAGGGAAATAAAGGCAGAAACGGAGAGGAACTCCTGCCTTCTGAAGCCTTTGGCATCAAGAAGCTAGAGATGAGATAGTCCAAAACTGCATCCGTGGAAAATCACAGCTGCAGGAAACCACAGGATGACAGAGTAACATCTCCCACCACCGTGCTTCCTGGCCCCGCCTGAGACAGCGCACATTTATCAGTTGCCTACAGTGCCTCACGGCAAAAAATCCTTAAACACTTAAACCATATTTTAATTTTGAAAGGACACATCTTGCTACAATTTACTTCTTTGATTTTTCCACCACAGCTGAAATGTTTTGCCTTGACTTACAATCTAACGCTTTCCTCAGTTTCCAGCATAGCCTCTGGAAGTCAGACTATTCCAGTGTCTACTGTTGGTTCCAACACTCGCTAAGGGACGTGAACCTGGGATAGGTACCTAACCTCCCTAAATCTCAGTTTTTTCATCTATCAAATGGGAATGATCAGAGCTCACTCCTCATACAGTCATTATTTTGAGTTCATGAAATAATGTATGCCCAATGCTTGAAATTGTTCTTGGCAGATAGGAAACCCTCTAAAAAACACCAATTATATTATTTTTTTATCTATGTGAAAGAGAAAGGTAGTGATCTTTCCAAGGAAGTAAAAATCTGAGAGTAGACCACTTATCAAACTGTTGAGGGCCAAGTTTTGAAATAAACTTTTAGAAAAAAATAATTACCCACCTGGTCCTACTGGGCCCATTATCTCTTTCAATGAGTCTTCTTGACACTTAGTCCCCTTATGCTGCCTCAGATTCTAGTCTAAGAAATATGTCCTCTAGAAACAACACTCCCTTAGATGCATTCTCCGGAGTTCACTTGGTTTTTACCTCCGGCCTCTGTCTTTCACAATGGAGCACCTTTCCTTGGTCTGCAACTTTTATCTTCTCTTTTCTCCAGAAGATTGTCATTTTCAAGATAAAACAGTTTATAGGATTATTAGAGGACTAAAGGAGATGATACATATACAGTTATTAGAATACTTCCTAATACAGAATAAAAGGAAGTGTTTGATATGAATGTTAAAATATTAATATTCCTCCTTACCTCTTGGCAAAAAAAGAAAAAAATCCTCCTGCCTGTGTAACCTCATGGTACTTCCGCTCTTTGTTATATCAGTAGGTCACCCTGCCATCCTAGTCTGTTTGGGCTGCTATAACAGAATACCATATGGTTGGTGGCTAAAACTACAAACATGTATTTCTCACAGTTCTGGAGGCAGGCAAGTTTAAGATCAGGGTACCAAAAGATCTGGTGCCTGGTGAGGGCGCTCTTCCTGGTCCATATATGGCCATGTTCTCACTGTGTCTTCATGTGGTAGAAAGAAGGCAAGAGAGCTCTGTGGGGTCTCGTGATAAGACACTCTTCCAGCTCCCGAGGGCTCCACCCTCAAGACCCAATCACCTCCCAAAGGCCTCACCTCCTAACACCATCACACTGCAAGGTGGGATTTCCACACATGAATCGGGGTGGGGCTGGGGTGGGGGATACAAACTGACAAACAGTCAGTCCATAACACCTGTCCACACACTGTCTCATTTTACACACCTCCAGTTCCGAGGCCAAGGAAGAATGAATAAGAACTCATGGCAATCTCCTGGAATCTGACGGCCATCATCTCTTGAAAATGCCTATGACCGTTGCCCTGGTTTGTTCCGTGTCCTGGCTTGTACATCCCCCATCGGAACTCTGCTTACACTGGATTGCCTTTTCAAGGTACATATCTATCTCTCCCACTAGATTACGTGCTCCTAGACAGCAAAACTAATCTTATTTATCTGTTTCTCCTTGAACCTCATGCAGAGCCTGGCATAGAGTAAGTACTCAGTTGTTTGTTAGACAATATACTTATTTTCATTTCTAGGTAGAGGAGCCATTGGAACCTAGTTCAAATCACAGCACAGACAGAGCTAAGTCCTGAGTCAATATGGGGGCCAGGCCGTACTCCTTACATGTGGCAAATTTGAGCATATTATATACATGTGCCGAATTTAAGCAACTGGATCTACTTCACTTTAAAACTCTGAACTCAAAAGATGCACGACACCCTACAAGAAAACTACTTTGCCTCGAACTGGGTAGAAAATTCAAAAAGACCATAACGGAAGAAGGCTGTGATTGCCTGTGCTATGTGCCTATGGTATTTGGGATCGGCCATCCTCGTCTAGACCTCTCATACCGTCATCCACTTTGGTCGAGGACTTCCTGGCAGGCCTCAAGGTGGGTTGCTTAGTATATTAAGCAATATACTAATGTTTACATATGACATTGTCTATACTTTTTGTTTCTGGCATTAAGTCTTTTGCTTTTCGATTTTTAATAGAAACTAGACATCACGTCATCGATGTGTCATCAAAAGCAGTGCCAGACTTCCTGTTCTCCCTGGGAAGGATTTAATGGCTAGGAAGAATATATGGAGGAGATCACCCTGGGGAATTCAGCTCAAATATATGCAGACCAGAGAAGCACCAGCTTCAAGGGCCCAAGACGTAAAATCAGCTTTGTGCAAAGGGGACAGGCAGCTTCCGAATTAAACTGCTCAAAAGGCTCAGATGTCTGGCGTTGATTCATTCTCTGGACAGACGAGGATTTGCCAGCTATATGCCAGTGTTTGTGCTATGTGCTAGAATCACAGAGATGAAATGTGTGTGTTTATGGTACATTTAAGGAACAAATATAAGAGTGATTTCATCTTCTAAAATAGACAAAAACTATATACTAGGGGTAACTGATGAATTAATGGCATACTGGTTGTTAAGATAAATAGCAGAAAACTGTAGGTATAGTCGAGTGACAGGAAAAAACAGCTTTCTAAGTTCTTCTGGCACAAGCCATGTGTGTGCCAGATATCATTTTGTGTGTGCATATCATAAACACTAATGTCATTGGCCATTGTTGTTACACAAGTTGTGCCAAAGTGAGCTACATATTTTCATGTATGATGTCTGCATATTTGCAGAGAGAAAAATACTTAATGTTTACAAACTGCATAACTGCTTGCTGGTTTTGTCTGCTCACCCTTCCAAATACATCTGGGAAGAGGCTTGTTTCTTTGTTAAGGTCTAACACAGTTGCTTATACAATGTCCACTGTGAGCTAGCATTAGAGATCACAAACCCCCACCCTCTCCAAAGGATTATTTGAAGAGGCAAATCCTAGAGAAAAGGCCAGAAGTCTGCAGAATCTCTGGTACAAAGTCCAGAAATTTCTCTGTGTTCATTCACCCCAAGCACACTATTACTCTGGGACAAAGGGTACTTGGAAAGAGTAAAGTGTCCCACCTTCCAAAAGCTAAAGCAAGGGCAGTATCTAATAATGCTTGATCGTCGTATTTAATAGGGAAATAAAGAGTATGTGAAATCCTGTAGCTAATTTAGATAACCTGAAATTTTATTCTCGTTGTAAATAAAAACAGCAAAGTGGAAGAAGAAGCGGGGAGAGGGGGAGAAGAAGAAGAAGGGAGGAAAAGAAGGGAAGGAAAGAGAACAGATGAGAAATAAACAGAAGAGAACATCCAAACTAGGATATCTGTTTAGCACAAGCATAACTAGAGTCTCAGAAGAAAAGAGGGCACAAGAAATATATGAAGAGATATGCTGAGAATTTCCAAAAGATAATGAAAGTCAATAATCCACAGATCCAAGAAGCTCAGAGAACTGTTAAGCAGGATAATTACACACACACACACACACACACACACACACACACACACACACACATCCCTCTAGATACATTGGAGTTCTACCGTTGAAAAAGAAAGAGAAAGAGAAAATGTTGACGGAAGTTAGAAAAAATATATATTACATAGAGGCAAAGAAAATTCACACATTCATGCAAACAGAAAAATAACATCTTTCAAGTACTCACAAAAAATTTGTCAAGCCAGAATTTTATATCAAGCAGAAATGTCTTTTAGACAAAGAAGAGCTGGACCATTTATTGCCAGCATACCTGCACTTCAAGAAATGTTCAAGAAAATTTGTAAACAGGGCGCCTGGGTGGCTCAGTTGGTTAAGCGACTGCCTTCGGCTCAGGTCATGATCCTGGAGTCCTGGGATCAAGTCCCACATCGGGTTTCCTGCTCAGCAGGGAGTCTGCTTCTCCCTCCGACCCTCTTCCCTCTCGTGCTCTCTATCTCTCATTCTCTCTCTCTCAAATAAATAAATAAAATCTTTAAAAAAAAAAAAGAAAATTTGTAAACAGAAGAATTAAGATACCAGATGAATATTTGGATTTACCCAAAGAAATGAAGAGTGCCAAAAGGGTCCAAAAGAGAGTAAATATTAAAACACACTTTTTTTCTTGATTTTAATGGCTTTCAGAGATCATCGATGGCCAAATGAAAAACAGTAAGAATGTATTTTGGATACATCACATATGTAGAAGTAAAATGTATGCCATCAATAATACAAATGGTAAGAAGAAAGAATTTGCAATATATGTGTTAAGGTTCTTTTTCTAAATGTGCAATGGTATAATATTACTTGAAGGTAGATGATTATGATTTAAATATATATATTGAAAACCCTAGAGCAAATACTTAAAGAGAGATATAATGAAAAATTGTGGAAATAAAATTTTAAAATATTCAATTTTTTGCGAAAAGAAGAGAAAAAAAAACAAAAAGCAAGTGGGATAAAGAATAAATAACTAAATGGTAGGTTTCTGTCCAACTATATCAATAATTTCATAAAATGTAAATGGTCTCAATCATCTCAAAAGGCAAAGATTGTCAGATTGAAAAAAAAAGGCTATTTTGAAATTTATTTTACATATAAACAGATAAAAAGTAAATGATAAAATATAGTCAATATTTGTATATAAAAAAAGAAGGAGAACTTAAGGACTGAAGTAAAGTTTTACCTCAAGCAACTTGTGTAGTGATGTTGTTCATAGAGGTGAAGAGGATGGGAGAATAACAGGTTTGGGAAGTACAAACAATAATTCAATTACAGAGAGTGTATTAGCCAAGATCAGAAATTAAACTATGGACGTTGGACCAAATCCAACTGGCCTCCTGTTTTTGCATGGCCTGTAAGCTAAGAATGGTTTTTATATTCATAAATGGCTGAAAATCAATAGAAAAATATTTGTGACATGGGAAAAATACGTAAAATCCAAATTTCAGTGTTACTAAGAAAGCTTATTGGAACACAGCTGCGCTCATTCATTTACACATTGTCTTTTGCACTGCAGTGACAGGGTTGAACCCTTGTGACAGAAACCATATGTAGCACTAATCACACTTCTCAGTGCACTATAAATCATAGCCGCATAGTTACTACTCAGCAGTACTACATGTCACACATATTATCACGATGTGATAGTTTATGTAATTTTTATTACCAGTGAATACCCACCAAATCAAAAAAAAAGGAGAGAAAAGTGGACATCAGATGTTATGCTTTTCAGACACAGTGGAGTGTGGATTATTTTGATATCGAATTAGACAGCAAAGCAGTGTGTTTATTATGCAATGACACCGAAGCTATGGAATATATTATGTGATGATATTACCTTATCAAGCATTCACCACAATATTCCCAATTCATGGGAAAGCAACAGTCGAAAAAATTAGAAAGTTGAAAACTTAATAGCAGACTCTCTTCACCCATATATAAATAAAAGTAAGGCTACCACCAAAGTAAAATTTCCAAGTGGCTCATTGGTTAGCTAGCCCAACAGGGCAAGTTATCGATGCTGACTTACTTAAATCATGTTTGATTGCAGCAGCCCAAGAAGTGTGTGCAGAGAACACTTGCTTAAGACTATTACCCTTTTTAACTAAAACCACTGCTCAAATAGTTGAGAACATGGGGAACAACATCAGTAGTCAAAAACAAAACAAATGCTTCTACGTTCTTTTCAAGGCTCTTAATGAGTCAGCAGTGGTTACCAGTACTGTTCAGTTGTTGTTTATTCAAGGAGTTAATACTGAGTTTCAAGCAACTGAAGAATTAGCCTGAATGATCTGTGTGGAATAACTACAGGCAGGAATAATTTCAAAGCTAAGAGAACATAATTCAATATAAAATAAAGTGGAATCTGCTAAGATGTGTTACAACTAATCATGTTAAATATATAGATGAAGTAGAAAAAGACACAATTGAATAAATTTACAAAGCTCATAAAAAGTACAGTTTCTGTAGCCTACAGTTATTCATCTGATGCATAATGCATCATCGCATTATGCATCAGAATATTATTACTTATGTGATATTATACCAGTAGAGGCAACGGTGAGCTCCGTTTGCTCATGACTTTGTCATTTTGGATTTCTTCATTCTCAAACTTGTGTGAGAAAGAGAAGGAATACAGGGAAATTCACAACTGTTTTATCTACCATGGAATGGAAGTGACAAATCCCTTCTGCTTGATTTTAGTCATTAGAATATAGATGGTATTTAAAGACATAAGAAGGAATGTGAACATCTGTGAGAAAATAGAATGAGAAGGGGCAAGGAACACGCCCCAAGGCACCTCAACAGATCAGCCCCAGTCAACCAGAGGAAAATATGAGAAGGCCATTGAAAGTGACAGCGGGAAGAGGAAGAAAACCAGGAGAGTTTGATATCACAAAAGCTAAGCAGTCTCAAAATGCAAAGTGAGGAGGCGCCTGGGTAGCTCAGTCAGTTAAGTGACTTGGGCTCAGGTCATGATCTCAGGGTCCTGGGATCGAGCCCCATGTCGAGCCCCACTATGGGCTCCCTCCTCAGTGGGGAGTCTGCTTGTCCCTCTCCTTCTGCTCCTCTCCCAGCTGGTGCTCTCTCTCTCTCTCAAATAAATGAATAAAATCTTTAAAAAAAAATGCAAAGTGAGAGGTCATGTATACCTGTGGCATCAGTTACCAACTGTGACTAAGGCAAGTCACAACTACGTTGAACTGCATTTCCCACACCTGTATATTAATATATTGATGGTACCTACCTCAAAAGATCTATTATGTAGATGAAATGCAAAGTGAATATGAAAGTACTGTGAGCCCTACACCAACAATGACAGTAATTGCTGTCATGGTAGTTACATGCAGAGACTCCTCTACTTTGTGCCAAATCTGCTTGAAGAGAGAATTCTCCCATGACCTACTTCAGCCATTGCCTCCATCTTACCACATCAGGTTTTAGCAAACTGGTTCGGGTGTGGATAACCACAATCTAATTGAAATTCAGTGATTCCTGATCTAAAACGTTTCCGAGGCAAGACCTACCCAAGGATATGAGTCTCTCTTTCAGTAAAATGGGAGTGGTGTGTTAAATCCTTACAATCTTTCTGGAACAAATTTCCAACTCAAGTTTGCAGCTCCCAAGCCACCACAAGGCCATAGGCAGGCACAGTAAGCTATAGTCTGAATTCTAGTAAATAGTGCCCCAAGTTTCAGGGAAATCATAAAAGCAAATGAATGAAAGCTGTGTCTAAAGTGCTCTGGCTGTTAGGCATGATCAACAGTAAAGGTAAAAATAAGCAAATATAAATGTGTCTCTACTTAACTCTGGACCTTTCACTTTATAGATTTTTATTATAACACATTTGCAAAAGTACAAGGGTTAGTTTGTGTTTTCTTTTTCTTTTTTTTTTCACAATGATATATTGGAACTGTTCAATTGAAACCATATGTTGGCTCGATAATTCACATTTGCAAAATGTGTACGGTTTTAAGCCCCAGTAAAAACAGAGGGGGGGGTACTAATGTAGCAGGATAAATACTCTTGGATAGATGGAGATACTGTGTTTCCAATCTGTTGGAAAGGAGGAAAGCCTCCTCTTTGATCAATTACCTACAGAGCAGAAATGTAAGGCAACTGACATAATGGCACTCTGGTGTATTGGAAAACAAAACAGAAGATATAATTCCAGCTTTTCCACCTATGGGCTCTGTGTCCTTTTAAAGCATTTGTAATCTCACTGAGATTCACTTTCATTTCTTATGTCATGAAGATAATAATGCCTACGTTGGATAATTGTTACATGGACTAAATAGACTTTAGATAAAGCATTTATATGTAGAGTCGTGGTTGAACTTAACACCCAATGAAATGGATGTTAAAGTTCATTCTATACTCTTCTTTGTTTTCATTTTGTTTGTTTGTTTGTTTCTTTCTTTCTTTCTGGACCTTAATTATGGAAAACTGAAAGGCTGAAACCGGAAGCTTGAACGGGAATGAAAATGAATCTGATCAGTCCTGAGCAACTTCTGGGCACCCCTTCACCCAGTGAAAGCTTCTTCAAAGCTAATGTGTATCCCAATGACCCAGGGACCTTGATAAAATGCAGATTCTGACTTAGTTAGCCTAGGGAGGGTTCTGAAATTCTGTTATTTGTAGCAATCTCCAGGTGATAACAATGCTTAAGGGCTGGTAAACAACTTTTTTTTCTTTTGCACAAGGGATAACTTAAGGAAAATAAAAAGGTTTATAAGCTACTTTTTTCTTCAAAATTCAGTAGCTTTATTGAATTTCATGGGGGAAAAATGCTTGTTATTAGACTTTAGGGTATTAACAATAGCCAACATTATTACTGAGAGCTTACCATGTGCTAATTGCAATGCCAAATGCTTTACAAATATTTGTAAAGAGTCCTTATGTACCTATTACTGTGTTATGTATCTCCACAATAAAAAAAAAGAGACCCAAAGAACTTAAATGACTTAACCATGTAAATATTACAGCCAGATTTTTTAAAACAAGTCTGTTAGATTACTGAGGCTATGCAACTTTCTGCCTGTGGTTTACTAACAAGTAAAACATCAATAAATTAGGCACCATACTTTACAAAAATGTTACTAAAAGAGAAAATTTGATATTGAGGAATATGGAAACTTCTTTCTAATCTCTTTGAATAGAGCTTTAGAGTTCACAGGGTATTTATATGCATTGTCTTATTTCATCTTGGAGACTCAAGTTCAGTATTATAATTTCTAGTTTATTTCCAATGCCTAGAGCAGGACCTGGAATATAACAAGTGTTCAATAAATACTTGCTGAGGTTCCAAAAATTATAAACATCTTTGAATAACAACAACAAAAATTCTTGCTGAAGTAATGAACATACAGATGAATGAATGAATTTATTGGTAGCCCTGCTGAGAAAGATGTAAGGCTAAGATAGAAAGTGTGTTATGACAGATTTGTGATGTTTGCCATGGTGTGGCACAGCCTGTGTTATATAACTTCCATCTTTGTAGCAGGACATCAGTCCTGGAGGGCAAGATTAATTTATCCTTAAATCCTCTGGCTTAGTAATACAGGCAAGATCTGGGAGAAAATGAGGTTAAAAAACATGTGGGAATTGGTGTAAATAGATTGACCTCTAAGAGTCTAATTCCAAAATAAAGACAATATAGGAGATTAGAGATTGAAATGTGCAAGGGTTGGCTGGTTTACTCGTGGTCACAACCTGTTCAAACACAGAAGAGGTAGAAGATCGAGGGTTTGTCCACAAAGAATATGGAAAAAGGGAGAGTCAGAGTGACGGTTCTTAACAGTGCCAACTAAAGACAATTCAGCAAAGATGGTGCGGTAGTTAAAGGTATGGCTTCTCCAGTCCTCTTTGTGGCAGGTAAATCCCCATCTGGAGATGGATGTCTCAGTTCAATTTCACCTGGTAAAGTTAAACATTCAAAACATTTACAGCTAACTTCTCTTGCACTTGGGGTATGCTAACTGGAGTACGTAGTCTTCTCAGAATACTCTATAAATCATTTCACGTTCTCATACAGAACACTGAACAAAGACAAAGGTTGAGGCAGAAATTGACCTCTCTCAGGTCATTGAGGATAGGCCAGGTTATGGGGTGGTAACAAATAACTGCAAAATTCAGCAGCAAGCAGACCAAAAGTTTATTTGTCACTCATGCTCAGTGTCTAGTTGGCTTGGCAGTGGCTTCTGCTCATTGCAGCACTGGAAGAAACAGGCTGAAAGAGGCTCCACCTTAATACATGCTTCCATAGTCAACTTCAGCAGCTGGAAGGGATGGCTTTCAATGTGAATTTCCAGGACCAAAGGTTTCTTCAAGAATTCTCTTCCAAAGACCAATATACTGCCTCCTCCTAAGGTCACATTCTGTGGGGTTCAGCCCTTGGCCCTTGTCAGGCAAGACCCGGGCACGACACTTCTGACAATTCTATTCTAATACTTGCCGTAGCAAATGGACCAGATAAAGGATGTTATTTATATTCTGCTTTATTTGATGTCCATTAAAGCAAGAAATTTATTCTTTTATCACATATCATTCATACTTTGCTAATACTCTTGAGAAATACCTATACTGAAAGGCTCAATTAAAATAATAGGAAGCAGGGCGCCTGGGTGGCTCAGATGGTTGGGCGTCTGCCTTCGGCTCGGGTCATGATCCCAGGGTCCTGGGATCGAGTCCCACATCAGGCTCCCTGCTCCTTGGGAGCCTGCTTCTCCCTCTGCTTCTCTCCCTCTCTCTCTCTGTCTCTCATGAATAAATAAATAAAATCTTTAAAAAAAAAAAAAAAATAATAGGAAGCAATATGAATTCTAGCTGATAGGCCTCTTTTCTCTATACCAATCAATTCTACCTTTCCACCTGGCCTCCCAGAAATGGATGTTCTCTGACAGGTGAATGTGGATCTCCCTTTCACTCTGCTCTTCTCCTTCACCCAACCCACTCCCTTTTGAGCATGAGAATCTATGCTCAATGCCTTTGGTATAACAGCAAAACAGAAAAAAATATGTATTCAAAATAAGGATGATCACAAAGCGGTCTATTATTTGTTGACTGTCAAGTAATACCTTTTAAGTGGTATTTAATACATTTTAATATAGCAGTAATGGATAACACTGTTGGGCCCTGGAGAGTTATCCAAACTATCTGGACTTTTACATACATCTTTATGAAAGTAAGTTCCTATTACAAGTCTTTTCTCAACAGTTGTATTTTCCCATAACATAACTTTGGCATATTATGGACATTGAATACTCAGAACAGATTATAACAGCTTTTATTCATTCTACAAATGTATAGCGAATACTTACTCTAAATCATACAATGGAGTTTGCTTGAAGAGCAAGCAAATAGTTTAGAACAAAAATAATGTCAAAGTGATTTTGGAGAGCCATACTAACTTTAAAGCAGCTTTGGACTCCTTCATTCCAGTCCCCAGAGCAAGGATAGCACAGTGGTAAGGAGTTTGGGTGCTCTATCAGGCAGAGTTTTGTTAAAATCTCAGTTCCTCAATTTGCCAGTTTTATGACGAAGGGCAAGTTATATACCTCCATGAGCGTCAATTCTCTCATCCGCAAAATAGAGATGAAAAGTGGTAATCCCGATTTGCAATGATTACATAAATTCTATGTAAAGCACTTAGCCAGTGATAAATGCTCAATGTTGCATTTCTTAGTTCCAAAATGCATTTTCTATGTTTTAACAGCTCTGAAATTAGGAAATGTCTTACAATAGATGTGTAGTGTAAATGCCTGACCATTAGCTTTTTTTATTGTACTGTCAGTGATTGACATTAAGCTTTGGTTGTCAAGGCATCCATTTCAAAGACATCCATCTCAAATAAACACATCGGCAGCTACACAACCAGATAAAGAGCCAGGCCTCCCCACCCATGAGTTTCCCCTTTAAAAAGCCCTGTCTGAGTAACCCTGCTTTCCCTTCTCCAGGCTTACGTCCCACTCTTCTGTTTTAAATTCACCAATTAATAGTGAACCTGGAAAACTCTAGGTCTGTCTCTCTGTCTCTTTCTTTCTCTCTTTCTCTCTCTCTTTCTTACTGCTACCTTATCTGTGGCCCTGGGTGTGCTATGCATCCTCTAGGACTTGTGAGTAAGAAACTTTGTTTCAAAGTTTCCTGATGGTTGTTGCTGAGGTGTGTTCTGCCATCATAGTACGAACCACAAGGTTCAGTCCAGGAAGAGTATTGTCTCCAATCAGGAAATGTCTGTGAGGGCTCAAACTAGTCCGGGCACAGGTGAGTGCCCCAGGCATTTCTACCTTACAGCATCATAATCAAGAGGCTCAGAGCAACCCAAAACAAGGGAATAATTTGTAGTCTCTGTTGACTAGGGAGCATCTGTGAGGTAAAAGTCATTCTTTGTGCTTGTGTGATTTCAACCATGGATGCCCACATTATTGTCACTTCAATTGATGTATGTGCATAGTTGTTTGTATATGTGTCGAGTGTCATTGGCTTTTTCTATGTCTTTTAAAAAGATAGCACTATGATTCCAATTGAAACAAAAATTAAAATGTATTCTTGAGGTCACAGAAAATGAATATTGTGCCATTTGATATTAAGGACACAAATATCATTGTTGAAAAATCACAAAATTCCATATTTTCTTGCAAAGCAACAATCAAGACCTAAGAAAGATACCTGACAGGGAGAACAAAGGCAGAAAGAAATGCAGGTAAAATTAAATTTCCTTATAACCTGTAGCCCACCACAAATACTTGAGGCAGGTGGAGTATAACATTCCTTCAGGAAACTCCCAACTGTCTTAATGTTAATACTTTGCTAGAGGGAAAAACAATATTAGCTTGACAATACCTAGGCCTCCAGGATCCTGTGAGTCTTCTTTAGCATTTGAAAATCCTCGTGGAAACTTCCCTTTATCTTTCCTTCCCCCAACTCCAAAATACACAATCAGTTGCTCCTCACAGTCCTAGGGCACCAGTTCTTTCTGCCCATGGGACCTGACCCCACGCTTCAATAAAACCACCTTTTTCACCAAAGACATCTCAAGAATTCTTTCTTGGCCATCGGCTCTGGACCCCAGAATTCCAAACCACATCGATACCTGCAAGTAAATGAGACTGTTAACATTTTCTTACTTAGGTATCTACAAAAAGATTATCTGTAACACACCAAGCAGTAGAAATGAAGACAGGATAAACTGATATAGGGAAGAGGTAAAAGGAATCTCAAGGAAATGACAAGCTGATATGACCAATTCATATTTTACATAGCACAAGTAACAGGGCATTAAACAAGAATTTGTAAAAAAAAAAAAAAAAATTCCTTCCAACTTTGAACTTAAGTTCCAGAGCTATAGGATCATGAAGACAAAAACAAGAGAGGAAGGAAGGAAGGAAGGAAGGAAGGAAGGAAGGAAGGAAGGAAGGAAGGAAGGAAGGAAGGAAGGAAGGAAGGAAAAGAGGGAGGGAGGGAGGAAGGAAGGAAGGAAAAGAGGGAGGGAGGGAGGAAGGAGGGAGGGATGAAGGAAGGAGGGAAGGAAGGAAGGAGTTAATTTCTCTTGTACTTTCCTTTTAATATACTCCCAAAATGGATAAATGATAAAAGTTTATGTTTAAATAAGTCTAAAAGGGCTTTATCAATAAATTATTTAAAAAATATTCAAGAGGGGCGCCTGGGTGGCTCAGTCGGTTAAGCGTCTTCCTTCTGATAGGTCATGATCCCAGGGTCCTGGGATCGAGCCCCACATCGGGCTCCCTGCTCCGCGGGAAGCCTGCTTCTCCCTCTCCCACTCCCCCTGCTTGTGTTCCCTCTCTCGCTGTCTCTCTCTGTCAAATAAATAAATAAAATCTTTAAAGTTGTTCCATGACTATCAGGGTCCATTTTACAATATGTATAACAATGACCAGGCAATTAGACAAAATTTAAAAATTCAGTCATTTACCTATTTCTTCCATCTCAAGTAAGGTTTGGTAATCTCCTGTGACTTTTCTCCTGGGGAACTTCTGGTAACACTTCTAGGCTCAGACACATGACTGATTTGCCTGTTTAATCCAAGAAATGATTCAATAGATTTTTCCCCAGTGAACTTCCTGCCAGGGCTGTAAGCTCCCAATCTGAATAATAGTCTATAGACCATAGAAGGCATTAGAGAGCGTTCTTGATATCATAACCAGGGCTAGCCCTCAAGAAATGTTGCCCATCATCTAAATTTGTCTTGAGTGTTAGCCTTTTTCCCCTTAATAACTCATTGTAGGTGTGCACACACATGCATGCACACACAGTACTCTTCTGACTCTCAGCTGGCTATGAAAGAGCAGAATAAAGAAAGCTAAACATAAGCAATGTGCCAGGAGGAAATATTTGCAATTCTAACAGAGTGATAACCTGAGTACATGTGGTATTTTTTTGGTCTCCTACAGTCTATTTGTGAAGGGATGCAGTGAAAGAAATGCAAATAAAAATAAAATAACTCAAATTGAAAGTTTTAAGCTCCCAATAGTTCAGATTCTGGCATAAATAATAGATTTGCAGGAAGCTAAACCATTTCCTACTACAGAGAGAATACACACAGCTTCTATGGGCTGGAGGAAATAGGAAGAAGATTTTCAGAGGAAGTAAAAGAGTTAGACAGAATTTGGTAAGCCGGCATATTTCTGACTCCAAGAATAGAGCCCTGGGGTTGGAGTAAGGGAAAACAATAGAACCCTTAATATAAACTCAAATCCCAAAGTAGAAGACTCATGGGCCTTTTTTCTTGGGTGCAACCCAGAAAAATAAAAAGCACTTTAAAGAACTATCCCACACTTGCCAGGACAGCTGTAGTAGCTGTGGTAGGGGACCCACTGAATCTGGAGGTATTGAAGGACAGCAAGACCCTCACAATCTCCCATGCTACCAGAGCATATAAAAGGGGAGGAAAGATGGCTAGGTAAATGGCCAGTTTCATGCTGACTTTCTAGTGTCCTTACCATGGCTGGCCTCTCACTCTACCAACATCCTACTGCTGGATTTACCATGTGGTATGTCTGGTGGGTCCAGTGATTTATACCATCATGGCAAGAGTGATCCTCCTTTGAGGCCACATCTTCTCTGGCTTCATTTTTTGAAAGATACTTGTCCTGGATACAGAATTCTTGGTTGATAGTTTTTTGGGGTTGTTGTTTGTTTGTTTCTATTCTTTCAGTAACTTAAAGATTCTCTACTGTCTGCTGGCTTATGTTGTTTACCACGAGAGAAATCTGCTGCCATCTTTGTTCCTCTGTTCACAATTTGTCTTTTTCCTTCAGCTGACTTTTAGGTTTTCTTTTTATCACTAGTTTTAAGTAGCTTGATTCATGTTTATTTTAGAGGGTTTTTTTTTTTTAAGCTTTTTGGATCTGTGGCTTTACAGTTTTAATCAAATTTGGAAAAATATTGACTATTGTATCTCCAAATACTTTTTCTGTTTATCCTTCTTTTTCTTCTTCAGGAACTGCAATTACAGACACATAAGGCTGCTTGAGGTCATTCCACAGCTCACTGATAACTGTCTTCATGCTTTTTTAGTCTTTTATGTTTCTGTGTTTCATTTTGGATATTTTTTAAGTCTTTAAGTTCACTAATCTCTTTTTCTGCCATGAGTTTTCTCTACCTTTAACCCAATAGGGTTTATTTTACATCTTGGGCATTCTTTCAACTCTATAGTTGAGTTTGTTTCCTTTTTATACTTTCAATGTCTCTACTTAATATCATCAATCTTTCCCCTTGCATCTTGAATAAATGAAAAGCAATTATAATAACTTGAATGTCTTTGTCTAATAATTCAATCATCTGTGTCAATTCTAGTTCAGTTGTGATTGATTGATTTTTCTCCACATCATGGGTTCTGTTTACCTAGATGAGGAATGCCTGGTAATATTTAATTAAATACTAGACATTATTAATTTTAACTTGTGTGTTAGCTATTTTTGTATTCTTATAACTATTCTTCAGTTTTGTTCTGGGATATGGGTACATTACCTGGAAATAATTTGATCTTTATAGGTTTTGTTTATAAGCTTTTTTAGTATGGATCAGAGCAGCATTTAGAATATGGCTAATACTTCCTCACTACTGAGGCAAAATTCTTTAGTGTAATCTACCCAACATTCAGTAAATAATGAAGTTTTCTACTCTGCCTGGTTGGAATTGAACCTCTTTTCAGCCCTGTGTGAGCTCTAGAGATTGTTCCCTCTAATCCTTTCAGTGGTTCTTTCTCCACTTCTGGTAGTTTCCTTTCATGCATGTGCTGGTCACTACTCAGTTGAAGACTTGAGGAAGACCCTCTACAGATTTCTGGAGGTCCTCTCCACTACCCTGCTTTGTGAACTCTGGCCAAACTGGCCTCCCTGTACCTCCAGCCCCATTTCTCCACCTGGTGTACCCTTCCTTATTACCATCTCTGGTTTTCCAACTTTCTGGGGTCATTGTCTTCCTTGCCTGATGCCCAATGTCTTGTAAACTTTTTTTTTAAAGATTTTATTTATTTGAGAGAGAGAGAGCACAAGCAAAGGGAGGGGCAGAGGGAGATAGAGAGGGAGAAATACACTCCCCGCTGAGCATAGAACCTGACAATGCAGGCCTCAATCTCAGAACCCTGAGATCATGACCTGAGCTGAAGTCAGACACTTAACCAACTGAGCCACCCAGGTGCCCCTTGAAAACTCTTATTTAATGTACCATGTCTGGTGTTTTAGTCATTTCAGGTTGGAGGGTATATTCATCTTCTATCATCTCATCTTAGCAAGAAGCACAAAATAGTGTAATATTTTTTCTAGTGTCTTAAGTTTACTGGTAATATTTGAGTTCATATATTCTGATGATATTCTGTTTGGGGTGATCTGGGATGGCAGTTTTCAATCAACAGTCTTTCTTCCTCAAATTAAAATATCTGTAAACATCTCCATGTTTAGGAATCTAAAGCTAAGATCCTAATGTAGTAAATATCTAGAGTAAGAGCAAACCATAAAAACATTTTGCTTACACATTGCCAAGTATCTAAAATCTAGAGGTATCCAAGTAGCCTGATGTTTGATTTCATATAGACCTAATATGTGAATGCTTACTTTTTCTCTTTCCTGTCAGCTGTTGGAGCTCAGTATCCATGAGTGCAAACTACATACAATTCACCATTCCAAAGCTAATCCCCTTCTTCTCTTCAAGCAGCTTTGGAATGTAGCCATACCTGAGCCAAGGAGGGTCCAGCAGGTTAAAAATAAGAAATATTTTTCTTTAATTGGAGATTGTAAAAATCATTTTACAAGTGGAAATTAACTTTTTAATGACAAATCACTTTTTAGTTATTTTTAAACTTGTTTATATTCTTCTTGACAGGAATATTTTTCTTCTCTGGGGATCATTTTGTCCTTTTCCATTTGGCTTCTACGTTTGAGATAAAGCCATTATCAATAAACCATTTGGGAGGAGAAAAAAGGAAGATAGGAAGATAGCTTATCCTAGGCAGAAAGCCCCATGCTCATCTTATCCAAACATGCATGGACCCAGTGACACACCCCTCAGGAAAGTGGCAAAGTATACCTAATACTAACTATAATCTCTAAGACTGAGAGCATTTTTATTTTGTGTTCTCTCTCTATTAAATACCTTCAATCCTATTATATTACTGTGCTGTCACAACAATGTTATTCTAAGTCACAAGTCTTTCCACTATTCATAAATTATAGGTTGCTGTCAGTTTGTACCAGGCACTGGCCTACTTTGGGGGAAAAAAAAAAAGGATTCTCTATTTTTTTAAATACAGTTAAGAGTCTTTCTAAACATCATCAGTTACTTGGTTACTTGACAGACCTCCCCGGTAGCACATGCTCTATTTTTAAACTTTCTTAAAATCCAAACTTCATTTTTATTTTTATACAGCTTAAAAAAAATACTTCAAAGGATATTTTCATTGAATTTTGTTAAGACCAAGACAAATTTTGTTATTATATTTTATTAAAGCCTGCCCTCTTTATTTTTCATCATTGAGAATGGAAAATTATACTTTTTCTCCCATTTTCCTTATAACATTTGCATGTAGACAACCACACAACTTTCAAACTTGGTTTAACCATCCCTGAAGGAAAACATCATTTACATTAAAAGAAATGAAAGAGAAAAAATATGGTAAGTATCTGATGATGTAGATTATTTTCATTTTCTCATGTCCATTACAGGATATAATTTAGTCTCTGAAGCTACTTAATAGAAATTCCTTCCATTTAGGTGGTGGTATGAAGCAAAATCTGGGAAGCAGCAGTCTTAATAAATATACAAGGGACCTGGACCCAAGAAAGGAAAAAAATTAAAATCCAGTTGTCTTGAATTATTTGGCTTGACTGTAATTCCTGGATTTCAGGATTTCTGGTGAGAAATCCTACCCAAGTGTAGAGAAGCTTTATCACAAAATAACCCTCTACAACATAGGGATTGCATCCCCCCTCACCTTGCCCTCCAGCCCAACCCTTAACACTAGCAATGAAAATTCTGATCCAAAAAAATCTAGGAATTTAACCTCAGAGTCCACAGTCATAGAACGTGCTTTTATTTTGACAGTGGAATGAATCTACCAGAGGTTCCCAAATCCAAAGGGTTTGGGTATCTGGCTCCAGCGCCAAGTGGTTTAGGAGACTAATGCAAATGAATGTCTGCTGTCTGCAGACCCAGAATCAGGATGTCAGAGAAGCTTTCTGCCTAAAGAATGTAAAGTCAGGAGCTCTGTGAAGCGGGTTCTTTCAGAATGTAGCCCAAGATTGTCTACCTCTTGGTACTATTTTCCTTTCTTTGCTTCTCTTTTTCTCTAAATTTCATACTATATCCTATTATGGAAAATATGAAAAAGGCAGACCAAATTAAAGAATAACATAGTTATTACCCCCATAGAAGTAAGCATGCTACCTTTTGTCATATTACCATCTTGGCTTTGTATTGTTTTTATTGTTTTCCTTAGTAATCATTTTTCATATAGTATTGTATCATAATACTTTCTCATTTTATTAAAAATATCTTCAATTTAATTTTCAGGGGTGCCTGGGTGGCACAGTCAGTTAAGCGTCCTACTCTTGGTTTTGGCTTGTAACATGATCTCACGGTCATGAGACCGAGCCCCACGTTAAGGCTCCACACTCAGCACAGAGTCTGCTTACGTTTCTCTTTCCCTCTCCCTCTGCCCCTACCCGCCCCGCCCCCCCGCTCTTTCTTTCTCTAAAATAAATAAATCTTAACAAAAAATTTAATTTTCAAAAGATGTAAAATCTTTCCAATATAAGGATACACTATGTATTTAGTTTAGTTTTTTTTTTTCTCCTTGGGAGATTTTGCTTGTTTCTACCTTTCTATTCTTAAAAACGATGCAGCAGTAGATGTCTTTGTTTATAAATCTTTCTATGTATTTCTATATGTATTTATGTTTCTGGCATCTATTCTAGAAGCAAAATTACCGGGTCCAAGGATATGAAAAATTTTAAATCTCTCAATACAAATAACCATACTGCTTTGCAGAAAGGTCAAACCCATTAATATCTCCATCTTTAATATATGAGAACACTTGTCTTTCTATGTCATTATAGCATTAAGAAGTATAACTATTTTATACAAAATTAGGACAAATCCTATCTCATTGTTATTTTCATTTCTGGTTTTTCATTACTTACAAGGTTACATGTTTTATATGTTAAATAGGAATGTAGTTTTCTCTACTGAAAACTGCCTACTTGTGTCACTTGCTCATTTATCTTCTGAGGTTCTAGTGTTTTTCTTCTTGGGTTCATAGAACTCAATATACACTAAGAATATTAAACATTTCTTATCAAAATGTGTTGCAAATATCCCAATTCACAATTGTGACTATAACTATTTTCGCATATGTTTTGTATGTAACCAAATCTACCATACTTTCTTTTTATAGACCTTTACGTTGTTTATTTGCTGTTTGTTCTTTGCAGAGCTGCAATAACAAGCTAAAGACAAGGCAAGCTGTAACCCGGACTCACTCCTGACAAATTTACTTGTTTATTATGAACAAAAATTTTGCCAGAAAAGGTCATCGGCAAATGAGTACATTTCCCCAGTCCAAAGAATCTTTAGTTATGCGATCCGTAGTCTGTTGAAGAATCTTAACCATGCTAATAAATTGTGTCTTAAGTCTGTCCCCATTGAGCGCTCTCGTGTCTGTGGTTCAAAACATATGGTCAGTATTAAATTGATAACCTCACTTACAATCATTGGCTTAATAACTTCCAACAACAAATATTTGCTGAACACCTACTCTGAACTAGGTCAGATTGAAGAGCATCCCAGTTTTAAACAAGAGCACACCCTACACAGATTCAATACCTAAAAAGCATATTTAAGTAAACTGTTATATCTCAAATGTCTCTATGAGCCTATATTCTTCTGCCTCCATCTGTTCGACATTTAGGGTCATCAGTAATAAGGGCCAAATGAGGAGTAGGTAACAGGAGTGAAAAGTTAAGTGTTAGTGTTCATTAGGCAGCATAAACAAAGCTGCAAAATGAGAAGTGGAGGAAATTGGGTCCAGCCTGGAACCAGGATCTGCGCAGAGGCTCTCTGAAGCATTCAGACTTTTCCTCCCGAAGGCAACACTGACAAGCCCATTTTGACTCGTCTTCAAAAGAGCCCCTATCATCCTCTTCCAACTGCATTTCTTTAGAATTAAAAACCTGATTTGGATTTGAGATTCAAAACATAATCGAGGACTTTTTCACTGCAAGACAATTTTTAACCTCCAAGATCTTGAAAAAAGGCAGCCAAGGACCAAGAAACACAAGCATGGAAGATATTCCTGTTTTCGGACAAAGAAAGTGAAATGCTATTACTAATCTCGCCACCTCCCTCCACTCCCCACCCTAACTGATTTCTGAGGGGCATCTGTTTGGCCATTTTGTGGACTCCTTTGTAAGTTTTATTAAGACCAGAACTAGCAGAGTTCCTTGAACAAGGGGACTGACTCAGCCCCATTGTTCCTCAGTAACCTCAGTCAGTGGCTCTTGGCCTAAAAATCTCATGACACTTGTCCTGTTCCCAAGCTCAGATGTGAGCTTTCACTCTGTCAAATCATCACAGTCTTTGCAGGTCCCTCTCAGCTGATCCTCATTGTATACTTCCACCTGCAGACTCTTTGCACCCCAAGTCCCCCGCAACCTCAACAGATTATACAGCTCCTTCTGCTCCTCGTTTTCCCACGTAGTTGCTGAACAAAGTACCTGCAAGTGTCAAAAGTGAAACTGGTATATCCTCTCTCTTTCTCTATCTCTCTGCCTTTTCTCATTTCTCCCAATTCTATTGGTCTTTATAATTAAAATGATGAGGGAAAATAAAACACTGCTCAGAGAGGGGAAACAAACAAGGTTTGATTCTTCTCTGACCTAGCTGGATTATAACCCAGGACATGAACTTCCAATAGCAGTAGAGTGAAAATCTTCACCAGGCTAATAGCAAAGTACCCTGCAGGGTGGTGTGATGCTTCTGCAGTTTACAAACCAGAACACTCTAGGACCATATATACAAACTGCTGCACAGTTTACTCAGGACAGGTCAAAAGTGGCCCTTCTGAGCGATACTCCCTTCTGAATGTTCTGAATATTGGAACTCGCAGGACTTTTTCCCTTCTCTACTGCCAGATTAAGTGTGAGACATCACTGGCTGACTGTTGGCCAGACAAAATATGTATTCAAATAGATAGATTATCTGACCATCATTAAATTATAGAATTCCTTAAATTCTACAGCCTAACTATCACAACAACAAATATTTGGCTCTTGCTATATGCTTGGCTCTGTGCTAATCACAGCGAATATAAAGGAAAATTTAAAGGTAAATAAAATACACCCCTACCCTTGAGGAATTCACAGTCAAGTGGAGAAGATAGACTAGTTCATAGATAATCCAATGCAATGCAACACACATAATGGAAGAACAAAGAAAAAGTACCACTGAAACACTAACTCCAGTGCAACTGATGAATCACTAAACTCTACCTCTGAAACTACTAATACACACTATATGTTATAAACTCTCTATATAAACTCTACCTCTGAAACTATAACATATACTATATGTTAATTAATTAAATTTAAATTTAAAGAAAAGAAAAGAAAAAAAGAAAGAAGAAAAAGAAAAGAAAGGAAAAGCAAAGGAAAGGAAAGAAGAAAAGAAAGAAAACACTAGTTGCAAAAAACATCTTGCTGAAACACTAATTAGGAAGTGACCAACTTCACCTAGGGTGCTAACATGTACATGTATTCATTAAGCACTTCTTATGACTGTATTAGGCACTCAGGATATAGAAGGGAACACAGCTCCTGTCTTTCTGTAGTGTAAATCAAGCTGGAGAGACAAACTTAGAACAAATAAATACATAAATTAAAGAACAATCATAAACAATAGAAAGTGCCATGAGGGAAGAAACAGAGCGGTATAAAAGGAACTGATAGGGAGAACTAATTAAAATTGGGAAATCAAGGAAGGGCTTTTAGAGGAAATATCATTACAGCTAAGTCATAGAGGAGAGTTACTGAGTCACCCTGACTTGCAGTGAACTTAAATTTAGTGTTAACATGTTGGTGATATTTGTTACTGCAGCATATCACAGCCTATTCTCACTAATGGAGACAGACTGGGAGAACTGATCAGACTCTTCCCACATTACACTTATTTCCTTGTAAGCATTCTCATTAGGTTTTCATGGGTGTGTTGTATTGCCTATATTTCATGGGAACTTTGTGATTGTTCTTGTTAAGAATTGCCCCTAACCAATGTTCTTATAGCAAATAATAATAACGACTTCACTGAGTTAATGTGACAAATAAATTAGATCATCAAAATTTATTCTGCTCTCTCTTCTTTTCCTCCTTCTGTCTTTTCTTCCTTCTTTACTTGCTACCTTTCTTCCTTACTCATCCATTTCTTTTCTTTTCTCCTTCCCAGCCTCTGTAAACAATGGTTGCTCAACAAATGCTAGTGATTACCTGTTAATTGATAAAATAATACCCAAAGTGCTAAATACTGGGGCTTTCTTATCTTCTTCCCTTTGTCTGCCTTTTCTCTCTTCTCCCACCCAAGCTAACGTCCTTGTTCTTTTTCTTCTCTGACATTGTTTAGGGATTCAGCCTGAATTCAGCCTCCCCCCAGTTTGGGGTAGGGGAGCTGTTGAGAGTGAGAGCTTCCACTTCCCAGAGACACCCTTTGAATTTCTAGACTGCGTAGTGGGACCTCATCTCTTACAAGCCTCTTTGTCTATAAAAATTCCACTATTATCATAATCAGAAACAGTCAGGGGATCACAAAAGTCTTTGGCAGGGGGAAATCATGGAGCTTAAGAAATCTTGTAGGTCTTTAGGCTCATGGTGCCAGCCTGATTTCCTATTTCCCTCTCTGAAGTGGTAACTGGACCAAAGGAACAACAAGATTTAAAGTGCACTTAAAAGAAGAAAGGATACACGAGCTGTAAGCTAGCCAACGCTGCTGGCGTTGCATGGCAAAGATTGCAAATAAGCAGCTGGTACTGAGTGAGGGTGCTTATATACTTACATGACTCCAGCCACTGCTGCTGGGGTCCTCCTTTATTCTTAAATTTATCCAGTTCCTGCCCTTTGACTTCATCTCTAGTTTTCAGTCCTAGATTCAACGATTGTCCCTATCAGCGGATCGTACTTCTCAATTTTACTTCTCCAAGTTTTCTGTCCTGTATATCTGGGTTTGGACATTTCCTCTGCCTCCATTTACTTCAGGCCAATCATTAGAAGCCCACCTTAACTCTGACTCTAGTAGATCAGCCAAAGACAGGATTGTGCACATATGAAGACCTTATAAATAAATAACTTTTAAAAATGAACAAGATAAAGTGTTTAGTGCAAAAGACCATGGTGTGCTGGAGCTAACTAGCACTGGCTCGTGAGAACTAACTGTTAGGTTTTTAGGAATTTTGCAAGTCAGTTGTTAAACACAGTCATTATTGAAAATTATGTTATTTATACTTGTAGTTAAATAAATTATATTAAAATAAAGGGAATGCATATGTAAAACTCATCACTTTGTAATTACTATTTTCTTTGCTCTTGGGGTTATCTGTATCTAATGTATCTGTATGATGGAAATGCTATATAATGGTATGTGTCATTGCACACATCTTCCTAACTCTGTATTCAGTGATCCAGTCATGGTGAGCGTATTCACACTATGGAAATCAGCAAATGCTACAAAGAGCTTTTTTCTCCCATAGAGCCAGCTGTTAAATAGTTGACTGCACACAACTACAAGAGTGCTGGTGTCTTTCAGAAATGGTTAATAAAGACAAAAGCATGGGGTAGGGAGAATATTTGTAGTTACTTCCCCGGAATCCATTCTCATACTGCCCCCTTCCTAAATAAGACATTAAATTTTTCATCCATGTAGTTTGCATGGTACCTTGCCTTCAGCTGCAGAACAGGGTCCTTTTTCATTTGTTGCCTCAAGCACAGTGGCCAATCCCAAACCTCTGACTACAGTCAGCCTGGTTCAAGGATGAATTAATGGTCCAAATCAAACCAACATGGCCACTGAGGCTGATTTGAAGGACCTGCCATTCATAACCTTTCATTCCTACTACATAGGAACAAGGACGTTTGTAGCTGCAAAAGACACTTGTAGCTATCCTGGAACCACAAATGAAAAAGACTACCCAAGAATGAATTTAAGCTGAGGAAGTAGAACCAAAAAACGGTGAGAGAGAAACTAGATTCTAGACCAGGTGCAGACTGAAAATCTAATTATAGACTTTCTGTCAGTCAGTGAATTCCTTTTTGACTTCAGTGTGATTGAGTTAGACTTTCAGTTACTTGTACCAAAGTGATGCCTTCCTGATACATGACATGGAGTTTATATCTTTAGATGAGATAATTGTAGGAACAAGTAAATACTTTTAGCCGTTCGTATCATGGTTGTTTGTGTGTATATCCCTGACTCTTCACCAGAGAGCAAACTCTTTGTAGGCTGAAACTTCTTACTGCACATCTTTGTATCTACAGCTAACTTAACACTGTGCCCTACATAAAGTAGGGGGCACGTAGTAATAAGTGCTTAATTTAGGTTTGCTTAATTGAATCGGTTCGTAAGTCAGGGAGGGATTGTGCAAGAAGTGGAGTGAATCCGAGTAAATTCCTCTTCCCTTCTTTGGCCAAGCAGCCAATTTGAATCCATCTGTTGTCATTTGTGAATGTCCCAGGAAAAAAAGAATGAAGTAATATGGCTCTTGAGTCCAACAGTCCAGTCTCTCCATGGAGAAGGTGGTAGTTCTCTGCTGGAATGCAGTGAAAATAAGTCATCATCTTTTTGGTTAGCACAATCGCTAAGAAAACTCCTTTTGTCCGTGTTTTCATGATGTCAAATATCTGGATAAGAATTAAATGTGCAGTCAACATGTCTTGCAAAATCTATGCATGTGGCACCACAGTGACAAAATATCCAGTTATTTAACCAGACTTCTCGTCTAGCCACAAGTCTGGGTTGTTTATGTCACAAAGTGATGGTAACAAGTATGACAATCCCAGAACTCTATGGCACTGTAGCTCTGAATGACACCAGTCCCTTATGACTTGGAGAGGAAGATAAGTACAAACACAGGCAGATCACATGAGTATTTCGGCTACACTTCAAGGCCGAAAGGAAATAACTATGAAAACAGGAATTCTGCCTCCACTTTCCCATCCTTTCCCTGTGTTTTCTCCAACCCTCTCACTGTCAACATGCAATGTATCTTCTTTATTTATATTAGTTTAATTTTCTCTCAATTTCCTAGAATGTAAGCTCCAAGAGGGCAAGTATCCATCTCCACTTTTTCCACAGCTCTGGTAGCGGTCTCTAAAATAGACTCTAGCATATAGTAAATGCTCAGTAAACATTTCTTGGACAAATGAGTTGGCCCGATGGATGGCAAGTTGCTAATTAACTCATAGATCAGAAACTAAAAAGGCCTGGTAAAAAAACAAAAAACTTTGTTTTTCTAAATTAAATGAAAAGACCCTGTGCTGGCCCCACCACAGTCTAACTTTGTGATGACAAACAATTTGTTTCTCATCGTGTCCCTTGGTTTCTCCAGATAATAGTCCCAGCCCTACATTCTTCAAAAACTCTTAAGTATCTCAAAAGAGACAATAGCTGCAAAGGTGTCAGGCTAAAGATGCATTGCCGAAGCTTAGCACGGATGGTTTTTCATAGGATTAAACAATTATCTCAGTTGTCCACTTACTTATTAAACTGGCAAAATTCCATTTTCAGCTTTTGTTCCTGTACATACCAGCAACCATGCATTAATTAGTTTTCTATATTGCTATTGCTTTCAATGTATTGTTATTAACATTTTTTAATTAACTAACCATTTCCAAACAAAACTGTCATGTCTTACACTGCAAATTTGCCTTCGAAGTCACAAACTTTTTAATGATAAATTTTTAATGATAAAAATAGACATACTTAAAAACTCCAGTCGAACTTATACTTACTTCAAATGTGAAGTAGTATTTCTCCAGGGTAATCACTCTTCCCTCCAGTATGTTAATAGCAGATCAGCCTTTCTGTTGTGAGCATTCTGTTTACCCTGTTCTTATTTTCTCCTTCAAGCTAAATTCTATTTTGCAAGGTCCCCCTTCCAGTCTTAAAAAAAAAGATCCTGTACCTTTAATAGCAGAGACCTGGTGAGAGGTTTCTTTCCAAACTTGTTCCCTGGCTTCCAAGTGACGAAACCAGCTGTAATTTGAGAGCGGAGAGATCCTCAGGATATCATTAGCCAAAGGAAAAGCTCCACATTCCCACCCAGTCCAGAAGTTGAAATCGTATCAGAGGGCAAGAGCCTCTCTCTCCAGCTACAGGCTCCATCTCTCAGAAGCAAGGGGGAACTCCGACAGTGAGTGGGGCAACCGAACCCTGGAGGAGGGGTTCCCTCTCCTGCCGGTGATCCAGCCGCCGTCGCCGCCGCCGCCGCCGCCGCCGCCGCCGCCGCCGCGACCAAAGAGCAGGCTGAGTTCCAGCCCCGAGCGCAGGAGCCAGAGCCTGGGTGCATCCTGCGCTGTGTGGCCGTGCTACCCAGGCGCCGGTGACACAGCCACATGAAGCCTGCTGGGGAGGGGGGGCCAGGGTGCAGCAAGCCGGCAGGGACTGAAGCTGTCGCCGTCTTGGGGAGGCACTGACTCCCGGGGGGACCCCCTTCTTCGTGCCTGGGCGAACGGTCTTCTCCAGGGGTCCCCGGTCATCCTGATTCTCCAGGATGGTGTTCCTGAAGTTCCTCTGGATAGGTTTCTTCTGCCGCCTGTGTCAGGGCTACTTTGATGGCCCTCTCTACCCGGAGATGTCCAATGGGACTCTGCATCACTACTTCGTGCCCGACGGGGACTATGAAGAGAATGATGACCCTGAGAAGTGCCAGTTGCTGTTCAGGGTGAGTGACCACCGGCGCTGCTCCCAGGGGGAGGGGAGCCAGGCCAGCAGTCTGCTGAGCCTCACCCTCCGGGAAGAGTTCACCGTGCTGGGCCGCCAAGTGGAGGATGCTGGGCGTGTCCTGGAGGGCATCAGTAAGAGCATCTCCTACGACCTGGACGGGGAAGAGAGCTATGGCAAGTACCTGCGGCGGGAGTCCCACCAGATCGGGGATGCCTACTCCAACTCGGACAAGTCTCTCACTGAGCTGGAAAGCAAGTTTAAGCAGGGCCAGGAACAGGACAGCAGGCAAGAGAGCAGGCTCAACGAGGACTTCTTGGGGATGCTGGTCCACACCAGGTCCCTGTTGAAGGAAACGCTTGACATCTCCGTGGGGCTCAGGGACAAATACGAGCTGCTCGCCCTCACCATCAGGAGCCATGGGACCAGGCTAGGTCGGCTGAAAAATGATTATCTTAAAGTGTAGGGGAAAGGGCACACTGGCAGGGAGAGGGCATCAAGTCAGCCTGGTTGTGGAGGGTGGGGGCAAAAGACAGGGTTAACATTTCCCTTATACTTCTTATTTTTTGTATCTGGATTTGCACTTGGAGAATGATCTGAAGTGAACTTTAAAGGAAATAAGTGAGAATCGAGTTGTTTCGTTTCTGTACATTATTTATGGGATTGCTATTGATTTGTTACTTGGAAAGAACAACTTATGGCCATGCCTCCTGCCTTCCCTAGAGGACTTTATAACTCTGCAGAGACACCTGTTTCAGCCACGTCTAGAAGGACACAGTTTATGCAGTAGGGAGCGATCACATTTCCCCACCCTGGAGATTATGGGAAAATACTCTGAGAGGATAGTGCAGAGTTCCCTTTCACCTTCAGCCTTGGCTCTTGGGCTCTGAAAGTTGTCAGTTGTCTGTTTTTCAGATGAGGTCCCAGGTGCCGCTCAGCCTGCCTGCCAGCCAGCAGATGGAAGTCGCCAGTTTCTTCTTCTCCTTTTCTCTCTTATTTATTAACCATGGTCTCCAAGGTTTTGTTTTTAGTTTTGGGGGTTTTTTGTTTGTTTTTCAGGTTTTGTTGTTTTTTGTGTGTTTTTTTTTTTTTTTTTGTAAGAGTATTGCCTAGAAACTACATGCAAATCGTCCTTTGCAGGGAGATGTCCAAGGTGCCTCTGTGAGTGTAAGTTGAAGTGGCCACATTTAAGAAGTCCAAGCTTTGTGGGGGGTACACACTCATGTTGCTAAGCTGATTTGTTGTGTCTCTCATTGTATGCCCGTGTCCTCAGAGCTGCAGTCCATCACAAAAAAATAGATAGATTGAACACAACCCTGAATGCCGATGATGTAGGTTACCAATGTATTCGTTCTGGGTTTGGGGGTTTTGCTTCTGTTTGCGTATTGGAAACTTGTACTTCAAGTAGGGGGGATTCTAATTTTAATAACTCCTTCACTAAGTTTTATTATTCAGCCAATAAATATGTTCTCATATAATACTGGCTTATTTTCTAATTGATATCCATAACTTTCATATTGCAAAGAGAAGTAGAGTGCAAGAGGAAAGAGAAGGGTGGTATTTAAGCCAGTTTACTCAGAGTATATAATAAAGAAGGCAGAGGGATGGCTATGTATTTGGCAATCCTCTCTTCCTTGGCCACCCTTATCATCCTCAAAAGAAAAAATCTAGGTCTTGCCAGAAGTTGATCTCTGCTGGTCTGCCTAAAAACTCCATTTTCTCCAGTTTTTCCCATAGAAACAACTGGAAAATCTTATGACAAGGCTTGTTAAGTTATATGCCCTCATAATGCAGACGGAGTGTTCCATTCTAAGTTATAGGAACTATAATGATGTTTAATAATTTTGAAGCCAGGTCTATGTTATTGACTAATGATTTCAAAAGGTAAAAATGCACTTTATTTCATGTCTTCCCCCAGCCCCCTCACTCTCACCTTAAATATATTTTTCTTTCACACACACACACACACACACACACACACACAGAGGAAAATAAATAAATGTTCATAATCTATTCTTCAACAGTGAAGCATTTTTTCTCCCCCATGCATGAAGAATCTAGTTTTCTATTTTTTTTTAAAGATTTTATTTATTTATTTGAGAGAGCGAGAGAGAGAGAGAGCACATGAGAGGGGGGAGGGTCAGAGGGAGAAGCAGACTCCCTGCTGAGCAGGGAGCCCGATGCGGGACTCGATCCCGGGACTCCAGGATCATGACCTGAGCCGAAGGCAGTCGCTTAACCAACTGAGCCACCCAGGCGCCCAGAATCTAGTTTTCTATTCCTATGATGTGTCCAATATATCCTCCTATTACTGTAGGGAAAACTGAGGCACAGAAAGTGGCTGACCCTTGTTGTAACAGCTCCTGGTCTCTTATAGTACAGAACTTTCCCACATTGCCTCTTGCAAGGATGCTGAGGCCCAAACCTTTGCATAAACCTCATTGTTTAAAATATAAAAGAACAACACATGGGATAATACTTAAAATAATTGTTTGTAATTTCTTAGCTGCCTCTATACTGGTGTGTGAGGGGAAGGTAAATGATTGTTGAAAAGGGTTTCCTTCTTTATTCCATGAAAGATGAGGGAAAAACAGCAGAGGCAAAGGAGATGGATGATATTTGGCACTTAAATGATTGTAGTTTGTAGTCAACACTTAATATCTCAAAACTTTCCTATCACTCACTTCACAGGATTCAAGTCTAATCCATGGACATATTAAATGTCACCTCTTCAATTTTCCCATCTGTAATAGGAGAATATTAAGCACATGACACAGTTAGAAAACTGGCTTCCCTGTGCATGCTAATTTCAATCAATCCATAACAACTGCATACACTATTAGGCTAGGAAGGATTTATAAGGCACCTTTTAAAGATGTAAAGAGGGCTGTCCCCAGTTAGAGATCCTTCCATGGGTGCAGAAAGAGGAGCAGTGGTATATCTGCTACAAATTTGAAAACCCTGAAACAGATTATGTATGAGGTTCTTTCTAGGGCAAACATTCTATGAGTCCTGCAAAACCAGAACGAAATTATCTGACTTTGAATCATCCATTCAAGACTAGATGTACAGCCAGTAAGCCCACAGAGTCTTATGTAAATGGCCCTAGAGGGCAAGTGAGAATTTCCAAGTGGGGGTAGTGAGCTGTCCTAGATACCAATCCAGAGGCTAACATCACAAGGCTTTTCCAAATCCTCTTATGGGGGGAAACAGACTCACTCAGTTCTTTCCTCCCCACTTCCTTGTTATGCTTATTGGGAACTCCTCGCTTGCCAGGTGACAAATTCTTTTCAATAGTGCTTCTTTATTTCTCAGACCATGAAATAATATTTTGAGACTCTGAAGAAAACTACATACTTTCTTCCCTGAGAAATCTGACAAAAATATCCATACATTTTAGGATACGCATTATTTTTATTAATACCGATCACTTAACATGCATCTGGTATGGAGTTAGGTTGTGGGTAATTCCGCGATATCGCAAAGCTTTGGGACTTAATCTAACTAACAGTTTTAAAAAGCCTCTTGGAGTTTTATTTGAGTAAGAGACATTTTTGTTATTGTTATAATTTTCAGTTAGTTCTTTTTTTTTTAAAGATTTTATTTATTTGTTTGAAAGAGAGTGAGAGAGAGGGAGAGAGAGCGAGCACAAGCCAGGGGTGGGGGAAGAAGCAGAAGGAGAAGTAGACTCTCCACTGAACCCAGAGCCCGATGCAGGGCTTGATGCAGGGCTCCATCCCAGGACCCTGGGATCATGACCTGAGCCGAAGGCAGATATTTAACCGACTGAGCCACCCAGGCACCCTAAGTTTCAATTAGTTATAACAACAAAGCAGCTAACTTTTTTGAGAACTCAGGGCCTGTGCTAAGAACTTTGCCTGAATTACTTTGCCTTAATTCTAGCAACAAACTGTGTGAGGAAAGTATCATAGAAAAGGAATTATTCCATGCCAAGTGCTTCAAACAGTACCTGACACAGAGTGAATTCTCAATAAATGTTAGTTATTATTATGATTAGTTTGGTAACTGAGGCCCAGAAAGCCTAGGGAATTTTCCCAAGGTGAGAACTGTGTGATGTCTTAAATACTTCACTATATTCTCCCTTTTAAAATTGATGGTTATCTAGTGGAGTATAGATCAAATTAAAGAAGACTGTGGCAGGTAGGGGTCCCCTGGGGCCACCAGCTGTCTACTGCAAATATTGTCCCTATAGATCTGTCAACTGACTTCCTACAGCAATTCAGATGTCTGATCTCTGTCCATCAGAAGCTGAGTGGCTCCTGTGTTTACCGAATTTCTTGCTGAGTCTTTCTCTGTGTGATGCATTGTTAAATACCACTACTCCTCACTCTCCCAATTTGACCATGTGAAAATTTCCGTATACCTACTTTGAAACATTCCATAGGTATCTGTCTATCTAGAGTCTGTTGATAAAGGACACCAGGCCATGTTAGCCTCTGCAACCACCAAAGCCACACTCCTAGAAGCCGGCAGAAGCCTGCTGGTGTAGGTATGTTATGAAAGGCAGCACGGAGAGGCTGTTCCATAGTTCACATAGTTTTCATTGCCTTTTAAATTCTTGTTTACAACTCTAAGGAAATAGGCTCAAAGCTTTCTGAAAGAAGCTTTGAAACTTAGATTATAAACTATTTTAGCAAGTAATATAAACATCCATGAAAACCACAAAAGATATGAAATCACTCTAAATGGGTTGTATGCTCAAATTTCCTTGGGACATTTTTCAGAGGATCATATTAAAATCTTCTTGATCAGAAACAATAATCGGTTGTGAAATATAAATGCTAACTGTGGTTTATCAGTTTTTCATATAAAATCAGTGTTTTCATAAAAAACAACTGGAGACATAAGTCTTGGTTAGAAATAGAATACAGAAATGCATAACAATAATTCACTGATATAGAGAAGGAGATTCTGTGAATCATCTCAGCAATTTTGGAATTGGGGTTATCCTTAGGAATAATATCTCCAGAGTCAAGATCCCAATGGGTATGTCATTCATCCAACATTTTTAAGGAGCCCGCATATGAGGTACCCACGATAGAAAATGGCATCTAGACACATGAGAAAAAGGACACCTAGACAAAGAATCAGAGCATCATGTGGGATTGGCAAAGTAGAAGCTTCTATGGGAGACTAGCAAGAATCTAAACTAGAATTGTTTGGGAAATGTAAAGCAATATACATAAAATAAGGATTTGGTATAATCACACGTTTAAGAGATGCAAGGGTTTCGTCGCTGCTTGTGTTATTGTTGTTCTGCTTTTAAATTTTAACATTTTTTTCCAACTACGTAAGCCATAGCTGTTATATTCTAATAACATGTAAACAGCAAAACACAAAGAAAACAAAATCATTCATAGTCTCAAACTCCCCCAGCATACACCTACTATTTGCATTTTAGTGTACTTACTCTTTTAGTATTTTTAATACAAATCTACTATGCAACTATATTTTCCTTTGTGAAAAAAATGATATCCTAGTAATACATTGTTTTGTAGCATCTGTCTATTTTAGGTATTAAATATGTTCAGTAGCATAGATCTTTTAAAAATGCTTAAATCTCCCGACAGTACTCCAGGAGGCAGAGGTTCTGGTTCTAGATCTGGCCCCACCATGTATTAGTTGTGCAGCTTTGAATAAATCCCTTAAGTGTTCTGAAATTCCATCCCTTTGTTTGCAAAATGCAAATAATAGCCGATATTTATTAAACAAGCACCACTCAAAGTATTTTTGGTGCATTATCTGATATAATCCTCCCAGAGTTATAGTCCAGGTAGATGTTATATTTTCTGAACTTTTTGGATAAAGAGACTGAGACACAAAGAGTAAGTTAAGTGACTTACCTAAGGTCTCACAGCCAGACAGAAATGGATTCAAGATTCCAGTGCAGGTGGTCTATCTCCTCTACCACCCTACTAACCACTAATGATGCTTTTCCTTTCTGAAGGCAGGAGACACAAGATTTCTTAATTCCCTACCTATTCTAAATGGCCTATGAAACGAACATTTTCCTTATATGATTTCTTTAATTGAAAAAAATGCAAACCCAATTTCTCTCAAAGAACTTAATTCTCTGCTTGATTTTACATTGGGTAAAGAATCTCCTTACACATATGTGTGTGGCTCCATGATTCTTTGCCTAAGAGCAACCAGCTTCTTGCTAAATCTTATATTTTCCAAGCACTTTCACTCATACTATCACATTTGACAACACATGATTATCGATGCTGAACTAGCCAGGACAGTTCGTGGTGTTCAGCATTTGATGATGGGAGCCCAGTGTTCACATCTAGAAAAGTTACTCAGTCAGGACTGAAGCCAGATGGAAAGATTCTTTGTCCAGGCACCACTTACCTTACAGGTCTGCCTTTCATGCATCTATTCATCCATTCAAAACACATTCCCGAGTTCTTGCTTCGACAGCATGTATACTAAAAATGGAACAAAATAGTCATTGAATGCCTACTAGGTATCAGGCCCTGCTCAGGATACAGCAATCAGACAAAATCCATGCTCTCCTTGATCTTATATTGAAACATGAAAGTTTAATGACTCATTAGGTCTCCTCCAGTGGGGTGATAACAAATAAATGAAAAAATATATATAATGGGATATTAGGCAGTGTTATGTACTATTTTAGTTAAGATGGTTAAGGAAGACCTCACTGGGTAAGTGAGAGATATTAAAACAGAGCCTTAAACATTGAGTAGAAGACCAAGAAAGTAAATGTTAGAGGAAAGAGCATTTCTGGTAAAAGAATAGTAAGTACAAAGTCCTTCAGGCAAAGATAATTTTAAGTTTGAAAAGGCAGTGGCGGGGGGCGGCGAACAATGGGCCTAGAGCAGAGCAAATCAAAGAAAGAATTAGAGAATTGAAGTCAGAGAGGAGATCCGGGCTAGGTAATATAGGAACTAGATGGCCATCAAAAGAAATTTGGATATAATTCTAATTCTAATGCACTGGAGCTCTAAGGAGAAGATATATTTGGATACTAACCAATATATTTTATATAATATATGTAACCAATATATTTGAGTACTAATGAATAATATTTGGATATTATTCAAATTTCAATGATCTCATTTCCATTTGCATTTCAAACACCAGAGGTCTAAGGAGAGAAGTGATTTGTTCTGATTTACCGAAAAAAATACTCTGGGAAAGATTATCTGTACGGAAGCAAGAATGGAAGCAGGAAGGCCATGTGGTTGGGTGACTACTAGGCCACCTGATGAGAGATGATGGAGGTTTGCTCTAAGGTGGTGGTGGTGAAGGTGACAGAAATGGACTTCAATCTTCCACATGTCCCATTGTTGATTTTTGTCCCAGAAGAATGTGAGTCATTCTTCTTAATCTTCTTATGTATAATTCCAATTCCATATCTCTTGGCTCCATTTCTTCTATTCCTCCAACTTTGGATTTGACAGTACTGCCTCCCTCAGATTCTTGACTACCTTCCCCTCCCTCACCAAGGCTGTTGGATATGTGTGAATTGAATTCAGCTGCTTTCCTGATGACATCAGGAAATACGTGGACCCCAGCTGACCCCTCTGACTCAAAGTCCCACCTGGGGCCCACCAGCCCAAACCTAGTCTAACTTACTTGATGGGCTGGAAAGACACTGCTCTGAAGGTGGAGATTTGCACTCAACCACAGGAATTCCTCACATGGCTGACTAGTACACAAAAAATAACTGTGATTGAACTAAAGCTTAGATATCTATCTTCCCTTTATTAATGATCTCAAGCAGCATCATTGTACTTCTGCATTTTTCTTCACAGGCATTTTAAGTAGATAAGCTATATCTAAAGATAAAACTTTTCTCTTGAGGCTTTCTGATGACTTCAGATTTTGCATTGCCATATATTCAGTAAAGATACAGAGCATCGTATTTTGACTCTAAGAAGCATTTTCTCAGAAGGCTTGTAGATTGCACCATTTCCCATTTTTTGCTATCACACACACACACACACACAAAAACCCAAAAAACCACCAAAAAATATTTTGTGTGTCAACAGCTTGCTGTTTACAAAGAGGAACCTGACAGTTATGATTAATGAGGTAAAGCCTCCATGCTCCAAGGTTGGCAGTAATGGCGTGCATTTTCCAGTTGTGAAAAGTTTCCTCCTGCAGGCAGTTAAAGAAGTGTGTTTCCTGAACGTCTTCTTTTGCTTTGATCTTTGCCCAGCGTTCATTCCAAGACCAAGCAAATGCGGGCGCTCCACTCAACTTTCAAAATGCATGCTTTGCTGGCAGTTCCACTGAGTCAACCACTAACATTTGCCACATGATTCTACTATGAATTAAATTATAAAGAGCAGAAAACCTAGTGGGTTTGCTTTGCTCTGAATTATATTTCCACCTACTCCTCAAGTGTCAGTTTTCTCCTGCCCTGGTTTCCATCCCCCCTCCTTGCCTTAGCCAAGCTCTTTCTCCCCGTTTCCTCCTTTGCTCTCTCTGCCCCTCTTCTTGCTGTTAGGAGCATGGAAAGTAGAGGCAGAAAACTCTGTTCCCCATAATGCCTCTGTAATTTATTAACTGCAGGACCTAAGCAAATTGTGTAATTTCTGAGAGCCTCTGTTCTTTCCGCTATACAGTGGGGATTGTGACACATAGTTTGCATGGTTTCTGTGAGGATTTGATGAGCCCATGTATGGAAAGGAGTTACCATAATCTTGAACAATAGCAAGTGCCACTCGACCCACAACGTTTGACCATGCATAGCTCGTTGAAAATCCTCTTTTGGGAAAGGACAATCTTTTGAGAAGGGACAACATTTTAAGTAGGTTGAAATTTGGGGTGCTTGGGTGGCTCAGTCGTTAAGCGTCTGCCTTCAGCTCAGGTCATGGTCCCAGGGTCCTGGGATCGAGCCCCACATCGGGCTCCCTGCTTGGCGGGAAGCCTGCTTCTCCCTCTCCCACTCTCCCTGCTTGTGTTCCCTCTCTCGCTGTGTCTCTGTCAAATAAATAAAATCTTAAAGAAAAAAAAAAGAAGGTTGAAATTTTTTAAAAAATGTATTTCAAATAAGCCGTGGACCTTCTATGTATGTCCCCCAAACCAGTATTGAGCTTCCTTCCCATTCTAGGCAGGCACCTCAGAAGCCAAAGATGCATCGGTTCCCATTCGTGTAAGAGTTGCTCCGATGCATGTGTTGGCACTGCAAACACTCCTCGCTATTTAGGCCAAGAGAATAAATTCTGCAGCAGGAAATAGGTTAGGAATCTTGCTGACCCTTCCTTTCCAAATGTTAACAGTGCCTTTGCTCTTTGCCTCTAGCATGAGGGGGAGGTACAAGAAACGGGAAGCTCAGCATGTAGGTGGCTACCGTGAGAGAACTCTCAAAACTTGGCAACAGAGCTACCAGGTGAGAAAGAATAAGAATTAATTCCTAATATTTATTGAGCATCACTTACATATTTGGCTCTGGATACCTTGGAAAAGTCCAGTAGTTAGGCCTATAAGACTGAAGGCCAGACCCTATTTGCAGTGATCTCAATATGGAAAGCAGCAGGGTGAAAAACATGAGTCTCTTTATGTAACCCCAGACTCTCTCTGTGTGGTTTGGTGTCCCCAACTGCCTGATAGGCCTCTAGAGTCTCCAGGTCATGAGCTTGCCAGTGCTGATAGAATGGAATGATCCAAGTGGGCTTCACTGGGAGTACTTGGGGCATTTATAGTTTTGCAGACTTTCTGAAGTAAGAAGGCAGCTTTGTAATTCTATAACTCACCTGCTCCTATTCCTGGGCAACCTCTCCCTGGCCTGCAATGGAAGAAACCTTGGCTCAACTGAACATGGACTCAGGATAAAGCACGGTGACCCCTGCAGCTCAGGCCCAGAAGAGACTTGAATCTACATCCTCTTCAATATGAAAGCAGACATGTTGACCCAGTGAACACTAATATGTGCATATATTGAGCAATAAATATAGGGGGTGAGTAAGCAGTATTTCTTTTCTAATTAGAGGCATTTTCGTCACTTGGAAAACTTCAGAAGTAGAACAATTTTTCACTGTTTGGCTCAAACAAAAACTCATTCAGGCTTAGAAATTGGCAAAGGGCAGACTAATGATAAATACTTATCCCAAGTCACATTTTCCATAGACCCTCTAATTTCCAAGAGTTTTGCCGTAAAAAGAATCACAGTGAAAAATCTGGACTGACAATTCACAATAACAACATAATATTAACAGGATGTCAGAGTTTACGGAGCTTTCCCATTTCCTCTGTAAAGCCTTACCATTACCAAAACATGCAGCCACCACTTTGCCTTTCAACCATTGTTAAAAAACTATTTTTCAAAGGGGCTATTCAATAATTTTTCTATTCATTCAACAAATATTTCTTGAGTATCTACTATGTGCAATCACTAGACTAGATTCAGAGGGTGATAATTGCAATAATAACGGTAATAACAATAAAACAAGACAATAGCAATAAAACCCAGACAATATTTTTACACTACTTACCATGTGCTCAGCACGCTATTCTGAACATGTCACATATATTTTAACACAGGTAATCCTTGCAACAACCCTTCACAAGTGTTGCTTGAAAACTGCTCAGCTACTTTTCTAGAATGTCACCTGATGCCTAAACCGACTCTTGTTGTCTCTTCCCCGATCTCCAGCCTTGCTACAGTCCCTTCTCTGACCACCGGTCTCTTCTGGTCCATCCGGTCCTCTAATGGAACCCTAATTCTGGAAGTATCAGGAAGTCTTTAAACCAGGAGTTCAGGAATATTTGGAGAAAGTTCTTCCTCAGTGACCCAGAGAGTTAAAAAAAACAAACTTTGTATTTAACTGAGAACAAAATGAGAGGAAATTAGCAAGAGAGAACCTTGACCCCAGGCTCAAGTTTCCAGGACTGAGGCAGCCAACCTGAGAAAGAAACCCAAGATTTCAACATTATGTTAACCTCTGTCAGGTTAAAAGAGTAATAAAACTGTTCTTGTAACTATATCCCTATATATAGTTTTGGCCCTGGGGGCTGAGACCATCAGAGCTAGAAATAACCTTCACACATGGAGAATCTGAAGTCTAAGCAGGTAAAGAAACCTATTCTAGGGGCACCTGGGTGGCTCAGTCTTTAAGCGTCTGCCTTCGGCTCAGGTCATGATCCCAGGGTCCCCGGATCAAGCCCCGTATCAGGCTCCCTGCTCGGTGGGAAGCCTGCTTCTGCCACTCCTACTCCCCCGGCTTGTGATCCCTCTCTCACTGTGTCTCTCTCTGTTAAATAAATAAATAAAATTAAAAAAAAAAAGAAACCTATTCTAGGGGTGCCTGGGTGGCTCAGTTGGTTAAGCGACTGCCTTCGGCCCAGGTCATGATCCTGGAGTCCCAGGATCGAGTCCCGCATCTGGCTCCCTGCTCAGCAGGGAGCCTGCTTCTCCCTCTGACCCAGCCCCTCTTATGTGCTCTCTCTCTCTCTCTCATTCTCTCTCTCTCAAATAAATAAATAAAATCTTTAAAAAAAAAAAGAAACCTATTCTAGGTCAGATAAATTCATGGTATTAAGGCCAGGGTATCACAGAATCACAACTCAGAGGGCCAAGCTCAATATTCACCAGGTCATCAGCTGCCTGAATCTTCCCTATAATACTACAGCCTTGCCAAGTGATTATAGAGCCCATGCTTGCACTCCTAAAATTATGGGGCACTCCTTTCTCTCTGGAGGAGTGCATTCTTCTGTTGGATAGTTCCAACTCTTATGAAGTCGTTCCATATTTTGACCTGAAATCTTTCCCCATGTGGCTTTCTTCATTCAGGAACCCACAGCCCCCATTTATCCCTTTTCCACATCAAGTTAATCAAAGACCTGACAGCTCTTTTGGCTAGGCTCAATATCCCAAGTTCCTCCAACCCTTCCTTTTGTAATTTAACATAACCAAGTTCCCAGCTTTACAGGAAGCAATGATTTATGATGGTGAAAAGCAAAAGCATGAGCTTTGCAAACAGATCAACCTGTGGGTTGAATCTGTTCTATACTTACAACATTAATTTCCAAGGGTAGTTTACTTCTTCTGACCACACGCTGGGTTACTTTTATGTAAACTGGTGATGATGATACACGCTTCAAAGGGCCATTGTGGTGAATAAATGAAAGAAAACTCAGAGCATCATCTCTAGCACTTCATAGGAATTCAAAATCTATTCAAATGGATGAATGAATGAACCCCTGGTTGGGTGCTAATAAGGGAGTTTTATAGAATGAATAGCAAACCTGGAGAAGACCCTGCAGGGGAGAGTGTCAAAGGAAAAATGAAGGAGAAAGACCTAAATGAGAACCCAAAGCGGCCATGGATGACAAGATTTCTGTGCAGGCCATTCTTTCACAAGTTCATCAACCATCTAATGAGCAGTGTGCTTCATGCTCATGACTCTGCTCAGTAAGGGGAGAGGAGGGAAGAATCTTTTTAAACTAATTCTGGACTTTCTCATAAAGGTCTGACCACATGCTAATTTGAAAGCCCAAACAAGAAGTGATTTTGGGAATGGGAGAAGAGGTACTTTATATCTTTTTTCCCCCTTCGACAAAACAGCCAAACAGACTTTCCTAACCCTTTCCCAAAAGTTTCATGTTCGGGCTGAGCTCAGCCCTGGAAGGTCTCACTCTCAGGAGGAAGGCCTGAGAAAGTCATTAAAAGCAAATGAAAGCCCTGGAATGGAAATACACAGGGAAGATGGGAATTCAATTAGCTTTTTCTCCAGGTGATCCATCTTGCAATAACAGGGAGATGAAACCAAAGCAAATTATCTCAAGAATAATATCTCCTAAATAATTATAAACGTTAGCATAGCATATAGGAGAGACCGATGGACAGCCTGACTTTCATTGATCATGGCTCATCCTTTTGTTATCAGGGCTATCTGTGGTGAATGACTGAAACTCCCTGGGATTTTGAGGAAGACCAAATAAAAGACTCCACCTTGGTATATGGTCTGGCACGGGTGTTACACCATTTCATGAGGTATAAAGTGACATAGAGCAATCAGTCTTTGTCCTGTTAGTATGATGGGCTTGAAATAATTAGTACCCAGAATCCATGCTCTTTCTCCTTTTCCTTGCCTCTTTGGCCTCTCCTCCTCCTCCTCCTATTTCTCCCCTGGCTCTTGGTAGTAAAGAAAATACTGCACTGACACATTATCCACCCCACTTCCCAAAAAAATTTTATCAAGGTGGAAGAACCACATGCATTGAGGGATAGAGTGTGACACAGGAAACAAAGGGGGGGGGTAGAGATCAAAGAGGCTGATAAGCATCTTACAGTGCGTAGGACAACCCCCAAGACAAAGGATTATCTTGCCCACAATGTCAATAATATCAAGGTTGAGAAACCCTGACTTATAACATGTAAAACCTAAGGATATAGTGGGATCAGGGGGAGGTAGTAGTTAGACTGAGGATCTTGAATATCAGACTAAAATCCTTCCTAAAGGTACTGGGCGTATTACAAGATTCAAGTCATAAAGAAAACAGAATTTTACCAAGATGTGCATTACAAAGGTTTATCTATTATATTAGAGCATAGAGATACCAGAGAGTTCCAGGCATCCTGATGCAAATTCATATATTGTATATATTATTATGGTTATAATGCCCCAACATCTGGCTGAAAAGTGAAAGCATCTATCAACAGGCTAATTTTACCTCCTTGGTTTCCACAGACAAAAATGCTGGACTTCTGTTCTTTCCATTGATTAGGGCTTCCTCTACATGTTGGCAAGACAATTAAAGGGGATGAGAGGTGTTGATTTAGTCTAACTAGTAGTTTGGCATGATGTAGACAAAACATCTGGTCGATTGGTGCTTTCAATCTTCACATGGTGGTTTTGACATGGAAGAATCGTAATCATTGTTGGATACTTGCTAGTCATCATTGTAACCCAGCTGATAACAGGATAGAATCAACTGGTCCTAAAATAAAGAATTGTAGGTATGAATCTTCAACCTGACATACCATTGCTTATGAGAAAGGGGAGCTCTAGAATTGAGAATGAAGGACTCAAGAATAACCTTTATGTTTCCCTGTGATTGCTCCTATCCAAATACCGTCTCACAGTTGCCCTATACTTATGGGAAGTTTGTGCAACCCATAAAAACATTAGGTTAAGCTATATTCCCTGGACCAGGAGTATACCTGCCTGAAGAAAGGGGCTCCTTTTTCTTCACACATATGTTCCTTTCTGCTCACAAACCCAAGGGAATGTGTCCATCCAGAAGAGGGATATTGTCTTTTTGTTAGTTGGGTGGTTTTTTTTTTTTTTTTAATATTTATCTGTTAAGAGGGAACACCTTGTTCTAATTCATCTAAAGGAACACTATTGACCATGGAGGTCTTTTTTCTATCTTTCCAAATCTTACATATCGTTCCAAGCCCAGCTCATTCTACCTCCCTAAAGTCTTCTCTGAGGATCCTGTCAAAAGTGATACATATAATGCATAAGGACTTTGATTGGTAAAAGCTACCGGAGTCACTGCATCAAAGTCTTATTAAAGTTCAAGGAGAAAAAATTCTATGATTCATAATGTAGTGCCTTTCATGATTACAAGATGGGGAGGCGGTAACATTAATCAAATATCTGCTTTCCTCATCCTTTCCTGCCATTTATTGACATTGTCATTCATGGGGCACCTGGATGGCTCAGTCATTAAGCGTCTACCTTCGGCTCAGGTCGTGATCCCAGGGTCGTTGGATAGAGCCCCGCATTGGGCTCCCTGCTCTGTGGGAGGCCTGCTTCTCCCTCTCCCACTCCCCCTGCTTGTGTTCCTGCTCTCGGTGTGTCTCTCTCTCTCTGTCAAATAAATAAATAAAATCTTTGACATTGTCATTCATTTTTGGTATCAGTGCTAGACACCTGTGTAGCAACAATGAGCAACAATAGATATTATCTCTGTGTTCTTAGAATTTAAAGTCTAGTAAAACAAGTTAATAATCAAATAATCATATACCTTCTGATGAATTAGAAATAGTCCCATTTCTTTACTATGTTATTCCTCAGAAAGTGGCATTTACTTCCCTCCCCTTGAATATGGATGACCTTGTGACTTGCTTTTACCAATAGACTGTATTGAAAGTGACACTGTGCCAGGTCTGGACTCAAACTTTAAAAGGTCTGTCAGCTTCCACCCTTGCTCCTGGAAGCTAGCCATCAAGGAGTGATGAACATTGGCCTAGACCACTGAATAAAGGAGCCCACCTGGAGAGAGACCAGGGAAAGTGAGAGGCCATGATGATCACAGCAGGACCAGCAGATCTCCCCACTGAATGTAGCCACATCTGCAAACACATCTCACAATGTGGAACAGGAAAACTACCCAGCTGACCCCAGTCAACCCAAAGAATTGTGAAAAATTTAAATGGCCATTGGTTTAAACCACAAAGTATGCAGGTCACATGTTACACAGTGATTGCAAAAATACATCATATCTAAGGTAGACCTCTATCACATTCTCTTTCCTTCACATTACCCCTTTTTATTTTCTTTAAAGCTCTAATCACTACCTAAAATTATTTTCTTTACTTTCTGTTGTCTCCCCCAAAAGGAGAAAAACAGTGAGAACAGGGACTTTGCCTGTACTGCTTCTTGCTGTAACCCTTGTGCCTAGAACAATGCCTCACATAGAGCAGAATGCTCAATAAATATTTGTAAATTAAGTGAATAGATGGATAGTTGCAACTAGAACAGATGAGTTAAATGAGAAGCAGATATTGCTGTAACGGTTTCTAAATGAGGGGATTAGAGGGGCACCTGGGTGGCTCAATTGGTTAAGCGTCTGCTTTTGGCTCAGGTCATGATCTCAGGGTCCTGGGATGGAGCCCCATGTAGATCTCTCTGCTCAGTGGGGAGTCTGCTTGTCCCTCTGCCCCTGGCCTTCTGCCTGCTCGTGCATTCTCTCTCTCTCTTTCAAATAAATAAATAAAATCTTTAAAATAAAATTAAATAAGTAAATACATACATACATAAATAAGGGATTAGAACTGGTGAGGGAAGTCAGAGAAGATATTACTTGTTCTGTTAAAATCTTCACATGATTATGTCCCGCAGGAGAGTGGGGATTATTTTCTTTCTAGTTACTGTTCAATTAACAATTAACTACTGTTCAATTATTCTTTCATAAGTGACATCATCACTTTTAACTTTTTGTGGAGGCAGAATATAGAATATTTTTCGAACTATTTTTAAAGCAACTTTCTAAGGTTCCATCTACTAATTAATTAAGAAGTTAAGGAATCCCCAGAGCTATCAGAAATTCATTTTGCAAAAATTGCTCAGGAAAAGAAGATGTGGAATCTGCTCTATTCCTCTGCTAGAAATTGAAATTAAAGGGAAAATTCTTGCTTAATTTGAAGAAATATTTTTTTCTAAATATGAGGAAAGTTTTTAAAAGAGCGTTTCATGTTTCCTAAGCACAGAGTTCATTTGGGAATTTCTTTACATAGAGAAAGAAAGGTTCTTAAAAAGGGAAGTCAGTAAGAGAGAAACATGGAAATATCTCTTTCCTCCTTCTTCTAGAAAATGTTTCTTTGTTGGCAGAAGAGGTCCAAAGTTGTATGACCCAAATGCCAGAGTGCTGTGGACACATTGTCTCAGGGCTGTGAGTGAGCTGGTGAGTAAGCAGCCAAGACCTTTCCTTTAAAGCCAAACAATGAAGATAAGAAAATAAAGATCAAAAAGAGAAAAAGAATAAAAGTGAAAAGGAAATAATGCAGCTAATGTAAATTTAGATGTGTGTGCAAAATATATTTTGGGGTGGTGGTAAAATTAAATAAGTCTATTTTCTTCCTCATATTTTTATATATTTTATACTTTTTTAAAGATTTATTTGTTTATTTTAGAGAAAGAGTGTGAATGGGGGAGGGACAGAGGGAGAGGGAGGGAAATAATCTCAGGCAAACTCCATGCTGAGTGTGGAGCCCGATGCAGGACTCAATCCCACAACCGAGTTCATGACCTGAGCTGAAACCAAGAGTCAGACACTTAACCAACTGAGCCACACAGGCACCCCCTAAATGTTGGTTTTATACACATACACACATACATACAATACACAGATATAAAAATATATATACATGTACATATAAATATATACATACTTATCTATGCATATATATTTATATAAATAAAATACATGTGAACATATATATAAATATACACATGCATATATATGTAAATCTATGAATATATATATATAAAAATACATGCATCTTGGGTTTCTATCTGTTTTATAATCTTTCTTTAAATCACCATTTTGATCTTTATTCAAAGCTTAGTTTTGTCTGTCTTAACAGAAGATTAGGTAAATTGTTAGCATAATCGAAATGGATATTCGTGGTTATATAACTTTGAGTTGAGTTTGAGCAAAAAATACTACCACTCGATATACAGAGAGATAAGATTCAGATCAACAAGTAAATACAGACTCTGGATTCATTTGGATTTTTGTTTGAATCTTTGATTCACCACTTGCAATCTCTAGAAACTGGGAACTTTATTTAGCTATTTATCTCTAAAAGACAAGTTCTTTCCATTCAATTCAAGAAATATTATGGAGTACCTTCCTTGCTAGCTTCTGAGACTACAGCTGTGGGCAGGACAGCTAGCCACTGCCCTCATGGAGTTTATAGTTTGTCTGGGGAAAGACACATCTGCAAAGATGATAAGTGAGCTGAGAATCTTCTCAAGAGATTTTCATTTAACAAATTTCCCTTATCAAGTGGTTAAGAGAATTTTACGAAATAATTCATACAATGTCCCTGGCACTGTGTGTAGTCATACACATTCAATAATTTATAGAGTTCCAAGCCCCTCAACCTCAAAGCAAACAGAAAGTAGACACCCAGTACCTTCCATATTTGAAAGGTTGATGAGGGCAAGTTCTTATCGGTGTATTTCCCATGACAGTTCTTGTGCTTAGACTGGGTTAGTAGATGACTGAATTGATCCCTCTTAAGGCTTAAATACAAAATAAATTTTGTAAGCATGCAGCTTTGTAGCTCCTCCTGCTCTTTGAGGGCCAGAACAGTGTCTCACCCACCTTTTACAATTACCACAATACTTAAGAAATTACAGGAAGTGTAGACCAAAGGGAAAACAAAATGGTAGAAGAAATAGCTCTCTCTCCACATCACTCACCTGAAAATTATATAATCTCGAAAGGCCAGAATCCTTACTTTCAAGTGAGTTTTGAAATTCTTGCTTCCCTCACAAAATAGTGAAATGAGATAAATAAGTGAAAGTGTTCTGAAAACTTTAAGACACCACAAAAGTATACAAGAGTGTTATTATTAAGATGTTTTCATGGTTTAACCCCCTGAAGTCTGGCTTTACCCAACCATCACTTCTCTGAGACTCCTCTCTTAAAAGTTACTCATAAACTTGGTCTTATCAGTTTCTCAGAGTTGATTACATTTGCGATGATGACTTGTGCTGATTTGGATGTAGAACCCGGGGTATATGTTTAAAAAGAGAAATAGACAAACTATTTCTGTTGCATCTTCTTTCCCAGTAGAAAAGTCACATGGAAGCCAATTTATCAGAAGGTACCTAAGTAGGCAAAGAACTGGATCTCTTGTAGTCAACTCTGGTGATTGGAATGTTTAATGACTCCAGTGTGTCTGATTCCAGGATAAGGAGGCATCTGCCTGTGAAAAAATGGATGTTTATACCATCTAATCAGGGCCCTCGTTTCTCTGGCTTGTGTCTGTCTTCTTTCTTTTTGGCCAACAACCCTTCTGAATGACACGTTCTTTCCTTTGATAAGGTAATGCCTTCAATCAGGTTTCAGTCCTGTCTAACTGGCCTGGACAGCAACTGTCTTTTATGTAACCCTGCCTGTCTCTGCCCCATCAAACCTCAAGTGCTCATTTCATGGTTTAACTCTCCATGGCCATCCTATTTCACTTTTTGTGTATTCTTAGAGGGTCCTTCATTGTTACCTCATTTTTCACCAACAGTAATGGTCTTTCTAATTCATCTTTGAATCGATGGCCCCTTATTTGTTCTCATATTCCTTCTCTATGCAACATGACAATGTCCACCTTGCCTGCAGTAGGCAGTTCCCAACATTATCTCTCTTCTCAATTGTCCCCCAATTTCTTGTGGGGGAATTACCTTGTCCTCCTTGTATTTAAATTTGGTGGAAATGTAATTCCTGGCTTGCAAATGCCTACCTCCAACTGTGGACCAGACTCCAGTTCAACCAGTGCCAGACTGTGGCCAAATCTCAATCAATCAGAAGCTTTTGGGATTTTGAGGCGCAGTCATTCTTATAACAGGGGAGGACAGAGTAGCAGTCACTACAATAACACAAGCATACAGAATGCTACAGATTTTTGCCAAATGGCCAAACTGTACTGCATTTTGGGCCTCTGGATTGATGTATGTAGATCGACATTTATATAGACACACATATATATATATAATGGGTATTATATAAACACACATATATACTTATATAATAAATGTAAAGTATATAATATATACTATATTATACAATCTCTATATTATGTATTATATCTATTATACTATACATTACATTAGGTTATGTCATATATCATACATTGGTTTCTATCATTCCTAAGCCTTGTCTTTCTACTACATTTTAAAAAAATATTGTAAAACACTCTCATTGCATTTGAGGACATTTTCAATAAGTATCTTGAGTTTGAAGCCTTGGCTAGGTAGTCCTTTTATACTCCATTGCCAGTTATGGGATTTATCAAAACTATAAATTCCAGCATATTGACTATTTCAACACTTTATTCAGTTGTTCCTATCTAACAATCTCATTAACTCTGAAAAACACCAAATATAAATGCTTAATATGCAGTACAAATCAACAGTTTTTTTTCACAGAATAAAACAACAAAAGACTAATTTTCTACACATGTCCCCTGCTCTCTAGATCTTTAGTAATATTACTCAGGTTATTTCAAAGGTGATAATATTTATATACCATTACTTATGTTTTCTCAAATTTTTTATCTGGCTTCTGAAAGGTATAAACAAGGATGCATATAGTCAAAATTGTTTTTATAAACTTTTAATGTTTATTTTGTCATACATCTTACACGAATAAATATATGGAGAGAAGGACAGATGTACAATGACAAGTGTACGTTTAAGTCATTAGTGGTTATATGAATTTTGTCTATATGGCTACTTGCTCTTATGGACGTTATAAATGACAAGAGAAAATAATTCTGATTTTATGATCTCCTGAAATTCTTCTACTAAATCCATTTGCTTCAAGTAGAGGATTTTTATTGCTTGCTGCCAAGAAGTGTTTAGTCTCCTTATAAAAGCAGCAGAATGGCTTCTCATCACCTCCCCAGCACAGTGCCTTGTATATAATAGGTGCTCAATAAAGTCTGTATAATCAACCTATTGTTTATTAGGTATTCAGCAACTGGAGATGAAATGAATTGAACAGGCTTTTCTCAGACCCATAGCAACTACAAAACTAGATTATTTCACCACCATTCAGAAAACTGTACTCACAAGATTACATTCTGGAACCTTGAAAATAAGATTTCAGCAACTCTTTATTTAAACACTTCTTAGACAAATTATGTGTTGCACTGTTACTAGGAGTTCTGGCAAGGATCTACAAGCCTGTTGTTCCAAAGCAACTGCGTGTGTTTGTCAGCAGTGTGTCATTGTGAAGTGGCTTTAAGGAACTGCGCTGTTGGTTTGGGCCTCCGGTTTCACCACACACTCTGACTCAACAGCAACACTGGTTTGCAGAATCAGTTGGAGGAATGTATGCTGAATCGGAATTGCAGATAATAGAGTGGGATGGTTTCTCCCTTCTGAAGCACAGAAAAAAAAAAAGTGTTTTCTTTCTCTGTTATAGGGTTTCTATAGTACCTTCCTTATCCAGCATGATATCAATTCTATTTGGCAGTTGTGCAAAAGTCTGTTAAATAAAAATGAGAGATTGCAGCCGTGTTCCTGGGAAACTTCTTCTTAAGCAACTTATTCAGTAAAATATATTTTAAAAATATTAAGAATAGACTTTTTAAAAAAAATATTTTGTTTATTTATTTGAGAGAGAGAGAGAGTGTGTGCCGGGGGTGGGGGGGTGAGGTGCAGAGGGAGAGGGAGAAGCAGGCTCCTGGCTGAGCAGGGAGCCCAACGTGGGGTTCCATTCCATGACACTGAGATCATGACCTCAGCCGAAGGCAGACACTTAGCCCACTGAGCCACCCAGGCACCCAACAATGGACTTTGATTAAAAAAAAAAAAAAATGGCCAGTGATCAGAGCACCATATTCAAGGAAGACTTTGAAGGGAAGATGGAGCTAGGTTTGTTGTGGGTAAGGCTAGGGGGGCGCTGCCTTCTTTTGAGTCATCTTTGTGGCCTATTGTCCTTTCACATAATAATCGAAATCTCAGAAAAAAAAAATGGCCAGTATTTATGTGACTCAAAGGTTTACCAAAACAAGACTATGTGCTAACTTTGTCAAGGAATATTTTTACTTCTTCCTGACAATGAACCTCTCCTTGAAAAGAACTGCCATAGAAAACCACTAGTTCTTGCTATCCACAGAGATCTGAATTTCATCAATAAGGCCACAGAACTCACTAAACACCACCCCACACTTCTACTGGGCACACAGATGCGGTGGAGACAATACCATCTCAGCAGTTTTTCATTCCCGACCCAGTGTGTCCTTCCCCAACTTTGCAGAACGCTCAAGCCTTGAAGTGTCAAAATGACCCTGGAATGTCATTGATGAAACCTCCATGGAGGGAGATGCAACACTCAAGGCACACATGCTTCATCTTTAGTCACTGATTACGATCAGGGAGGGAGGTTTTGGGGGCAATAATATATGGCCAGATTCCTGGAAAATCACCCTGAAAGAACGTCTTTAAGAGAAATGGCTTAGAGCAAAGCAAATCAAATAATTTCGCCATGAAGAAAAATGCAAGAAAAAAAGTTAAACTGGGTTCTCTAAAGAAAAAACAAAAGCCTTGGTGAGGAGACAAGCTTCCCCCTCTTAGAGTATTGATGGAGACTTTGTCTCAGGGAATAAAGGATGTGTGGTCCATTCTGTGCCATGCATGAGTTTTACCCATAGAACGTCAAACCCAAATTCCAGAGATTACCAATGATGTAATAGATAAACCACCACAAATTGGTTATCCATATAGGAAAAAGTAAAATTAGATTTCTGTCAGCCCCACAAAAATCAATTCCAGATGGATTAAAGATTTCAATGTCAAAAGTGAACATTTTAGTGAGAAATATAGGTGAATTTCTTTCTGGCCTTAAGGGAGAGAAGGATTTCTTAAAACACAAAATGTGCCAATGTGGGTGGAAAAAAAAATGAATGAATTTAACTATATTAAAATCAAGACTACTTTGTTAATGAGAAGACACATTAAAGAAAAAAGAAAATTCATATTAAACTGGAAGATATTTTTAATATGTATAACCAATACAAGATTAATAACAACATATAAAGAACATTTGGAAGTCATAAGAAAAGCACAAATAACACAATAACAAATGGTCAAATGCACAAGCAAGCACTTGGAGGTAAAGGAAACATATTGCCAATACATATACAAAGAAGGATTTAGTTTCATCAGATATCTGGAAAATACAAATTACAATGTAAGATACCATTTTAGACCATTTTGACTGGCAAAATAATGAAAATGCTAATGCTAATGTTTAGCAATTACCAAGTGCTGAGAAAAATTTAGATGAATAGGATCGAGACGTAAAGATTAACTTTCAAAGACCAATCCACTACAAGCTGATCTCCCAGAAGTGGAGCTGGCCTCCTGCAAAGCACCATGGAAACCAGCATTGGTCAAATACTTAACATGACACTGATTCTAGTTAACCTCAAGGCTTAGACCACAGCACCCTGATTATGCCCCATGATGGACTGGTGATTCTGGAAACATGGACACTCATGTCAGGCAACAAATTCTGCCATTCACTCACATCATCATACAGCTACAAGTGATAGATTGGGAACTTGACCTCCTGATCACTGCAGGAGAGAGGTTGATGGTACGATCTACTAAGAAGACTCAACCAGCAAGACAGGGCTGGACTAAAAGTTCTGCTATGTCACTTGGCTATTTTACTTTCGATTCTAATCACATTGGAAGAGGAGCTGGAGTATCATTAACTGTACAGATTAAAAGCCCTACAACCCAAGAACCAGGATCTTCTTCTATAGCCTGACATCTACCTATGCTAGATAACTGTGACCTACCCCATATGGAGTGGCCAAAGTGGACTTTGCAAGTAAAATTCTGGTTCTTATATTGAGTGGTGAATCCTTAAGTGGTTGTTGTATTTTTTAAAATAAATAAGTAATTATGAACAAATAAGCAAACAACTAAACAAGTTCATCAGTCAGTGATAAGAGTGCTTCATGGCCAAGGACTATGATTAATCCAATGCTGTGCTCTTAGGTGCAACACAAAAGAAAAAATGACTTTATAAACCTTTAACTTAGGTGGTTTATATACCTCATCTAAAATTCTAATAACAATTTGTGATGTAGCTATTTTTATATCCATATTTTGCACAAAATAACAGGCTCACAGAGGATAAGTCAATAGCCTAATACTAAGTATCTAATAAAAATTAAATATCAGATTTGGATATAACTCTATTTGATTATGTGTTGGTTTGATTACATTGCAGTGACACTAACCTCCAAACTTTTGGTGGCTTAACACAATAGATATTCACATATCCACTTAAGAGTCCCAGGCGTCACTGGAGTAGCTCTGCTCTATGTGGTCATCCAGTGGCCTAAACACCTTCCACCTGTGGCTCCATAACCCTCTAGATCCTTACTATTGTATGTAGGAAAGAACATGAAAGAACATACTAGGGAGTTGTATAGGCCAGGTTTAGAGTGATATTCATTATTCCTACTCAAGTTGCATTAGAGAAAGTGTCACTTGAGCACACTTAACTGTAGGGGAGCCTGGTAAATGTGGGAAGAGTAAATTTGAGTGGACAGCTGGTGACTTCTACCACAGGTTTCAAATCTCAGGGTCTTCCCAACGTAATATAGGTTGCTTCCTGTAAAGATAAATGCCAAACATCAAAAATGACTTTGGACAATCACTTGATAATGGCAGGCCATGAGGAACAAGTTCTGTGATGCTAGGGCACATGTGTTCCTTGGGTACTGAATTTGCTAAAGTATAAAAAACATAACCCAGGCAAAGCTGTGAGGTGCTTCTTCATTATGCTTGAATCCATGCATTCCCACTAAGCAACTGTATTATACAAAGAGCTAGTCATCCTTGAATTGGTAACTTGTGGAAGAAACTACACTGACTGATGTGGTATGTGTGTGCGCATTGGAATGAACACAGGGAAATAATGAAAAATGGAAACAATCATAACATTGAAAATCAGTATATGTTGATCGTCATCCAAGACCACCTTTCCTGGGAATTGCTTCACCAAATATAGAATTTTTTATTTTCTCTTTTTTAGTTTTGGCCAGATAGTCAATTAGAGTCTAGTGCATTAAAAAATAATCAATATTAATTGTAGGTTCTTAAAAATTAAGACTTGTAAAAAGAGATGGCTTTTCAAACAATTTCTGAAGTCTAAGTTACTAGGAGACAGTAGCAGATATTGTCTAGCCAAGCATGTACATGCCCTACTAACTCAATCAGTTATCTGCTTTCTTACTTTTATAAATAATAATAGTAACCATTTGTTAAGCACATACCGTGTGCTAAGAACTTTATATACACTGCACCATTTATCCACAATGATGCCATCTGGTAGTTATTAGGATTCATCATTTTCAGATGCAGACACTGAATTTAGAAAGGTTAACCACCTAAAATCACAGAGCTAGGAAGTAGGGTAGATCAGGGTTATAATGCGGATTTCTCTCATTCCAGCACCCCTTATTCCTCTCCATCATGATAAGCAGCCAAAAGTCTAGCTCAGAGTTAGTAATGTTATTCACAATATAAACAATATCTTTATTTTGATACGAGTTTTTCTACTGGGAAGGCTGCAGCTGGTCCTATATATATGGTGAGTATAAGTAATATCCTTGCACTTTGCATCTCAAGATGGTTACAATTATCTACCCAATTCTATCCAAGACACAGGTTGCCTGACAGCTGAATTGAAAATAGAAGAGATTGAGATATTCTCTTGGTTTAGTCCTTATGGAAACAACACTTACCCCTATGCTCCCATCAGTTTAGAATATTAAGAGTGTGTATTTTTTTCACTGTGGGACTTGAACTCACTGACCCTGAGATCCAGACCTGAGCTGAGATCAAGAGTCAGACACTCAAATGACTGAGCCACCCAGGAGCCCCTAAGAGTGTGTGTTTTGAACCAATACAGGATCTTTTCGATGGTACCCAAGTTACATCCTGCAGGATGAACAATTTCCCTAGTAGCATGGCTGCTCTTGACTGGAAATCCATTTCACATATACTATGTAATATGAAATTGAATGGAACTTTTCCTGTTTCCTTAGAACTGACTCTTAAGACCCAATGCTGACAATGAAAAAGTGACATTTTTAGAAGAATAAAAAACAAAGTTGAGCCAGACTCTAAGACTTATTTAAAAGCAATAGACCTGGCTCTTCCAAACCCAACCAAATTTCAGCTACCTGAATTCATCTTCCTTTCCCCATTCCTTCTAACCTCCAGCCTAAATAAAGAGAAAGAGCCAGAGGTGTATGGGAGTAAGGAGTCATTGGGCTGGGGGATGGTGCCCCCTAACTTCACCCCAAACCAAGTCAAGAGGGCACTCGGGGAACCACATTAGAACCTGGGGGTGCCTGCAGTAGTGTGGAATTATCATCTCCTTCCTCAGTTGGACTTTTGCTTAAGCAATACACATGCTAATCTACCTATTTCAACAAGGGAAAGGGACTAAGGAAAGAAGGCAGCAAGCAGGCAGGGGCTTCGACGGTGAGACTTCCAGAGGTGTGTGAAAGTATCAAGGTTAAGGGGACATTGCAAAAGGTAGTTGAACAGGAAATATCTTGCTGGTAACACATATGTCCAAGAAGGCTGGGCACTCAGTAAGTTATCAAGAGCATCAAGAAGCTGTGGGATAAACTTCCAGGAGCACAAACTGAATGGTTTCAAGAAAGTTAAATTAGAAAGAATCTCATATTAGAAAACCCTGCAATAAGGAAATCTCAAAGGGCCCTCTCGCATCCCACAATAGAGCCAACACTGAATGTTTGCATCAGCAGCCAGCCGGTCTTAGCCAGAGACTCAGAGACTGCCAAGCGATATGCAGAATTGAGGTGACCTGCTAAGTTAAAGACACTTGCCCTATTCCATCTTCTTCCATACTAGAGACACTGAGAAAAGAAAGAGAGGAAACAGAGAGATCGTTGCCCTGGGTAAATCTGAAGTGGGAGGCACAAGAGCAAGGCAGAAGCAATAAACTGACTGTGGCATTGAGGCATGAAATTCAACCAGACTGGATTGAACTTCCTTGTATCTAAAATTTACTGGAAACCTGTCAGATCTGCCTAAAATAGTTTAGATTATTAACATAATAGATGTCATTAGATTATTTGCAAATGGTCACTCCCTCCCCCTTGACCTCCTCCATAGGCTGGAGGAGAATAGCATGAATCCCGCCCATTCACGTAGGCTGTGGCTATGGCACTTGCTTTGGTATATGGGATGTTGGCAGACTTGGTATAAACAAGAACTTAAACAGCGTTTATGTGGATTGGCTGGCCCCTCTTCACTCCTGTCTTTCACCATGAGAAGAACATGCCTCAGTTGGTCACTGGTCCGAAAAGAATGGGAGACACTTGAAGAGGATATGAACCCAACTCAAGAACTACAGCCAAACCCAGTCTGGAACAGCTGGAGCCCAGCCAATTGGTGCAATGTGAGAAATAAATGGACAGATATGAGTGAATTTAGCCATTCTACAATGTTGATAAGCATTAGGTTTTTATCCTTTCAATTTTTTTTAAACTCAGAATTTGCTTTAATGAACATATCTTTCATGTATCATTGTGCATATGAGGAATTATTTCTATAAGCTAGATAACTAGCAAAAGAATTTCTGGGCCAAAGGTATGGCACACAAGACTTTGCTATACACTGCCAAAATTACCTGGAAAGCTGTTGGAACTATTCATCTCATCACTGTTGACATTCCCTCCCACTGGCTATAAAAGGGCCTATTTGTCCGTGCCCTCCCAAGGACAGGCCTTAATAATCTTTTACAATTTTACCATACTGAGAGGGGAAAAGAATCTCATTGTTTCGATATCATTGGTTGAAAATAGTGAAGCATTACTATGTATGCACACATGGTGGGGTTTCTACAACATAAGTGAAAGATCAAGTTGCAGAACTATATGTAGGGGCGCCTGGGTGGCTCAGTTGTTAAGTGCCTACCTTCGGCTCAGGTCATGATCCCAGGGTCCTGGGATCGAGCCCCGCATCGGGCTCCCTGCTCAGCGGGAAGCCTGCTTCTCCCTCTCCCACTTCCCCTACTTGTGTTCCTGCTCTCACGCTCTCTCTCTCTCTCTCTCTCTCTGTCAAATAAATAAATAAAATCTTTAAAAAAAAAAGAACTCTATGTAATATGATCGCATTTCTTGTATACACATATGAAATTACACATGCCTTGTGTGCACATGTGTGTGTGGGAGGGCATATCTTTATGTAAGTCTATATAAACATTTAAATCTGGTAAAATATTCTCCAAACTGTTACCATGATTCTCTCTTACAAACTAGTTTGAGGACAAAGAAATAAAAAGAGAATTTTAGCTGTGCACTTTATTAGTTCTGTACTGTTTAAAATTTTATGATCATGTAAGATTTTATAATAAAAGAAAACGATACAGATAAAAATGTTTATTTGAATATAAAACAAAAATCTTCATTTTCCCAAATTATGCAGCCGTAATCTCCATTTAATGATTTCTTTTATTTTTAACCTCACTGAGAAATAAGTTAGCAGAGTCATGTGATATATCACAATTCTTGTGTGCTTGACATTTACATTAATGTTATTTAACTTAGTAACATATCAAATTTGGCAAGTTATAAATAAAAAATATTTAAAAATTGTTTATTGATAAGGCAATCAGTAATAATAATCCTCTTATTAATTACAGAGGAATGAAATTTTAAAAATCTTATTCTAGATATATCTGTGACTGGGCATATGGGAGTAACAAAGTAGTGCTAATGTACTCTAAAACAAATGAGTCCAGGGGCGCCTCGGTGACTCAGTCAGTTAAGCATCTGCCTTCAGCTCAGGTCATGATCCCAGGGTCCTGGAATCCAGCCCTGAGTTGGGATCCCTGCTCAGCGGGGATCCTGCCTCTCCCTCTCCCTCTGCCCCTATCCCCACTCATGCTCTCTCTCTCCCTCTCTCAAATAAATAAATAAATAAATAAATAAAATCTTTTAAAAAAATTAAAAATGAGTCCAGATTTCCACTTGTATTTCAGGAGGCTGTTAGTCTCAGAGCTCTGGGTTTATCTTTTTTTTTTAAAGCCGTTAATAGACCACCCTAATCCTTTAGTTTACTAGAAGAGTAAAACAATTTCTCCATTGAGATGTTTTTATATCTCCAATTTATCTACCTAAAAGCATCCCACAAGAAATTTACTCCTACATTTGCAAATCAAGTACACATGTCAGATGAAGAATTTTTTTAGTGGCTTTTGATACTCAAGATGACATATTCTCTGAAGTAGGGAAAAAATCAAATATTTTGAGGAATTGATACTTGGCTAGACAAATAATGAACATAGAAATCATTGTTTCTCAAATGCTTTATATAAACAGTGTGTCTTCTTCCCCCATTGTTCCAGTCATGCAGTGAGTAAGGAGTTACACTCCTGTAAGCCAAAAATGCAATCAGAGCCTTGTGAGCTAATTGGAAAATGATCATGAAAGAAAAACAAAGAACCCTATAAAGTTAAGAACAAATAAAACATATTGTAAATACATCTGGATAAGAATATAAGATTTAAGATCTAGTTTCAAGTGCGCAAAAGACATTAATAGGCTTTGGCAAATGCAAGTTTGCCCATGAATTACACACGTTTGGACAATGTTCTTGAAGAGATTTCAATGTAGCTTTTTTTTTCCCAGTCACATTCTAAATTCATCTTCCACATTCTAAATTCATCTTCCACAGCATATTATCAAATCCTAAATCCATTTTCTCAGGCATATGTTGAAGTGTTTTGTTGTGGTATTCAAACAGCCTGGAGAGTACTTCATTTGTTAAACAACAATTCAACAAACAGAATTATTTCTTACTTTGTTGAAGTAATTTTAGAAGAAAACAGTATGGAAACTTTCCTTGGGTCCCATTGGGACTCCTAGAATTTAGCTAAAGAATAAAAGACATGGTCCATCATTGAGATCACTTGAACCTTTGTACTGAGACTCAAAAGAAATCCATTAATTTCAAGGTAGACCAATAGGATTGAGACCAATGTTACCAATGTTACAATATTGGTTTGTGAACCATTTGATAATCTTAGGAAGGCAATAGTTTATCAGTTTATGTACTCAAATCCTCAGGTAACATTCATTTAATCTTATTTCCAGCTTTTTGAGTTAACCTCAGCCACCATCAGTTTGTTACATATCCTTCTAAATGTAAAAATTCTAAGCACTAACTTTCAGAGAGGCGGAAGTATCTGAGGCCCAGCTGTTTGTAAGAATGTTTACTGGAGGTTTGCCTGGGTGACTCAGCCGGTTAAGCATCTGCCTTTGGCTCAGGTTATGATCCTGGGGTCCTGGGATCAGGTCCCACATTGCGTCCCTGCTCAGTGGGGAGTCTGCTTTTCCTTTCGCCTCTGCCCCTCCCCCCCTACTCATGCTCTCTCTCTCTCTCTCTCTCTCTCTCTCAAATAAATAAATAAAATCTTTTAAAAAGAAATTTAAAAAAAAGAATGTTTGCTGGACCCAACTGCGGTCAGTACTATAGACAATCTCCTGTCTTGTGTTCAACAGATGTTTTAAGGAATGCAATGGTTTGCATATGCATATCTAAAACCAAAACTGTGGTATATACCTCTGGGCCTTGGGGGTTAAAAGTTAAGAATTCCTAGGAGCAGGTCTAGCCCCTGAAAAGAAATATATGTATATATATAAACTTCTGTCTTCCAAGACTCTTCACCTTTTCCTCTTGAAACTTTTATTTACATCCAAGAGTAGATGGTTTTCCCCTCTTTTCTGCCTTGAGTCCTGCCCATCTGTCTAACTTTGACTCTTTCGGTTTTCCCTTTATCTGTGCATCTGCAAGGGTCTGTCTGTTCCTCAAGTGCATCACACTGACCTCTATCTCAAACATTTCTGCATTGGTCTTCTCCCTGCGTGGAATGTTCTCACACTGTCTCCTGTATTCCTGTTTTCTCTGCCTGGAATGTTTTTCAACCTTTCCCAAAAGCTGATTCTGTCTCATTATTCAGGTCTCATCTCCAGTATTTTCTCCATAAAATTAAAGGAAAAAAAAAAAAAAAGCTTCCCTGGACCAGCGCACTAAGAGCCTTTCACTCAAATTTCTCTCCATCTGATTACCCTGTTTAGTATTTTTATATCACTTACCATTAACTGAAATTATCTCATTAACTTATTTGTTCCTCAATGGAATAATAGCTCCTTGAGGAGAATCTTGAAGAGTTCATAGTAGGCTCTTAAACATGCTTATTGAATAAATGAGTAAATGATTATTGCAGTTGCTTTTAGTCTCTACATTGCTACATAGCAATGAGAAGCTCAGGTTTTGAACTCAGAACCACATTCGAATCCTACCCTTGCTAATTACCAGCTTAGTAACTTGGACAAGTTACCAACTTTCTTTGAGCTTCAGTTTACTCATCTGTAAAGTAGGAATAATAGCATTTACTTCACTGAGTTTTGTGAAGATTAAACAAAATAAAGCATAAAACACGGACCAGAGTTTCTGCTCTATAAGAAATGATCGGTAAACATTAGTGACAACGTTGGATTACTCTCAAAGGACATTTATATTTGAAAAGATCAGGAAGAGACTCAATCTTAACGAGGAAACGCTGTGCTTTGCCGACAGTAGGACAACTCCCACTGCTAGAGTAGGCAGTTAGACCTGAGCAGAAGGGAAGAAAGCCAGATGGCAGATAGGAGATTGCCAGGGACTACCCAGTCTCTGCCCAGAGACTACCCGGTTCCCTTAGACCAACCCCTTTTGCGGTTTAGCACAGCCTGATAAGTAGGAGATACGGGCCGCAGTGACTGGCCCATCTTTCGAGCATGCGCACTTAAGGAAAACCGTGTCTGCTAGTAACCCCAATGCTGTTTTAATATCATTATAATATCGTATACACTGTGGTTTTAGCCACCCCTCCCCTTACCCATGGGTTTTGCTTAGGTGCCCATGGGAAGATGGTGGGATCTTGTGGGAAGATGCTGTACATGAACCTGCGTCAAAGGTTGGAGGGAAGGAAACCCGGGCGGATCCAGAGGGTGGCATGGCCATGACAAGATAGGAAGGAGGAGACCCAATAGACCCCCATAAAAATAACCCAATGTGGAACTCAGCAGGCTGCTACCTACCTCCCAGTCAGGCTGCTCCTACGACTGTGGAGAGTATTTTCACTTTGCTAAATAAAACCTTCACTGCTTTAACTCTCTATCAAGTCTCATCACTGGATTCTTTCTTTGAAGAAGTCAAGGACCGAGGAATTGTACAATTCACTACCTGGTAACACCACAACTGGACTTTCTTTGGGCAAAAATGAGATCATATTAAGAAGGCAAGTTAACTAGCACCTTTCACATCATACTTTGAAGAGAACATTGCCAATGGAGAAGGCAAGAACTGTCTTTGGGAGACTGAGACAGGAGGTCAGATGCTGCCAGAAGATTACCTGACTAGTGAGTAGAAGGTTGTATCCAGTAGCATTTCCTGAGTGAATTTCCCACAATCAGTTACTAGCCCTGTAGATCCAGAAATGTCAGTCTTCCAGAGTTGATAAGACTCAGTGAGGCTGCCTTGCAATATCCAAACTAAAGCATATAAACTAGAGACCAGCTTGTTGAATTAGAATAAGAACCCTCGGGGCACCTGAGTGCCTCAGTCGGTTGAGCATTCTCTTGATTTAGGCTCAGGTAGTGATCTCAGCGTGGTGGGATCCAACCAATCTTGGGTCTCCTGCTCAGGGTGAAGTCTGCTTGAGATTCTCTCTCCCTCTCTCTCTCTCTCTGCCCCTCCCCCCACTCACATGCCCACACACTCTCTCTCAAATAAATAAATAAAATCTAAAAAAAAAAAAAAGAATAAGAACTCTTAAGTTCAAAATGTCAAATATTCACATTAGCCGAGAAGTCCACTAAGAAAAAAATCCATGAAAATCAAATTTTGATGTAAAAATGGCTTGGTGAGCAAGAAAACTATTTGTGCATGTTAAATGTTATCAGAGATGTGCTACCAGACACTAAGGCACCCATCTGTACTGCTAGATCCTTTGATGGTGTTGGAGAGAAAATATCAGCTTTCCACTTCTAATTTCTGTTGGTTTTTTTTTTTTAATGTTCCCTCACCTTTCAACTGATCCCTTCCTTAGATAACTTAACATCAATTTCCTGCAACTGCTTGTCTTACTAATTCAGTGAGGTGAGAGATGGAAGAAACTTTTCAGCCAGTTAGCCATTAAATTCCATTATAATTTTCTAGAATTAATTTTCGATAGTTGCATTCTCTAAGCATCTTTGGAAAGGTCTTATTATGCTTTAGTATATTCCATGTTTATGGAATGACTGAGTTCACACTTTTGAAAATTGTCAATGACTATAGGAGTAATAAGGATTTGTAACACTGGGGCTGTTGACAAATATTCGTTTCCTCCTTCCAATAACATAGCTGGATTGTAGTTCCCTACCTCCTTGAAGGGATACATGACTGTTGATTTGCTTAACTGATGAAATCGGTGGAATTGATATGTGACACCTACAGGTGGGAGACTTTAAATTCTAGGCATGATTAGCCATTCTTCCTTTCCCTCTGCCACAGCATCTGGTGATGTTCCAGGACTTCATCAATCTTGATCCTTGAGCTCATGGAACACATCTCAACTCCCACCCATGATGGGCATGTCATGTGTGTAAGAAATGCCCATCCCTCTAATGTCTTAAGTTACCGAGCTTTTGGAGTTACTTATTTATGCATGATAACCCAACCTATTCTCACTAATAAAGAAGCAAAAATCTCTAGAGTATCCCCTGATGATTATCTGGGTTGTTGGGTTTTCTTTTGTTTTGTTTTGTTTTGTTTTTAGCTTAGAAATGTTTCATATTCACTATCTATAAAATAAGATTATTAGATCAAAAGATGTCTAAGATTCTTCCAAACGGCAAATTATACTCTACATTTACTAATTTTCCTGAGCTCTGCCTTTAAGTTGATGCTCATATCGATGAATCTGTGTTTTCATTAACAGCCTTTCAGAAGAGTTTCAACTCTTCTGTGATCTGATCATAGAATACTCCTTTGTGGAGATCTTTTTTTAATAGTGTAAGGGAAGATTCCTAGACAAGATCTTTTCTATGTTTACAAGAGATTTCTTTCCAAAGTTTTGAGTTTATAGAAACAGAGCTCAGCTAAGCAACTTTTTGGTAGGAATTGGTAAATAAAACAAAAGACTCCTTGTGGCCCTGTAAAGGGAAAAAGATGTCTGTCTAACTGCTAAAAACATGTTGAGGAGGGGGAAAAAATAGCTCATTGAACACATGATAGCAACGTTGAAATATTTGGGGAGGAAGAAAACATCCTCAGGAGAAATAAGATACCTGCTATTTAGGAATTACTGAAAAGAAATAATTCTTTTACTAAATGTATCAATTACCAGCCAGTGGAATATGTTTGTGAGTGACAGCTTTCTCAAGAAGGTATCACTCATCATTAAGCTTCATGCAATTAACCAAACAGGTAAGAGGGAAAATGCCACTGCTAAACCCTTTAGGCTTCCAATTTCTCACATATTTGTCTTGAAAACTCAATATATTCCTCGCTGAGAGTAACATATGGAATGACTAAAAAGTATTAATTCAAAGCCATTTTTTTCTCTCCACTATCCCAGGATGCAAAAGACAGCTGAGAACAAAGTCAGAGAATGAAAAAACATAGCCTTTCTCCCCTAGGCTCAGATAACAGATTTGTAGCCAAATGGAATTTTACCAAACATTCTAAAATGAGTAACATTGTGTGAGCACTGTTCCCTTGGGAACTGTGTAAAAATGAGATGTCTATCTCAAAGGGTTCTCCAAGAAAAATCCTTAAAGAAATGGACATTTGTCTTGACCTAGAGACAACTGCAGAAAATTACAAACACCTAAGAATAGCTTAACATAAAAAAACTTGAATTTTTACCAAATATGATAAAAAAGATATTAAAATTTATTGAATGCCAATTCATTCTTTCAACAACATTTATTGATTGTATATAAGGTGCCAAGAACTATGCCAGATGTTTTCACATGAATTTGATCAGGAACTCTGTAGAGTACAGATTACTTTATAGATAAATGGCTTATCTAAAGTCACACAGCCAATAGGGCTTTTTATTCAAAGGGCATTTATTAAGGCTCTACTACCAGCACTTTTCGATGCACTGGGGTGTATCATTAACATCTGGAGGGCCAAGGATGAAAGTATAAATTGAAGCCTCTATACCATATGTCTAAGTATTTAAAATTATAAACAGTGTTGTGCTGGATCCAGCTTTTTGCAGTTCAGAAGAGCCAACTGTATTTATCTCTTCTCAAATTCACATTCAGTAATGCTCCATCTGTACCTTGAAATTGGCCATGGCAGGAGCATTTATACACCACAACAAATGGCAAATGCTACAAATTGGGTGGTGATGGGTGTTGTTTTCAGGGAGTGTCTTGTTGAATACTTAGCAGCATACCACTGCTTATAACAATCTAATTGTTAAATAAAATATGTTCTATCCTCCAACCTTGAAAAATATAAAAAAACTTAGAATTCCCAGATGCCATATTATACTATATGCTAACTAACTAGAATTTAAATAAAAACTTGAAGCAACGACAACAAAAAAATAGAATTCCCAGATGCCTTGTTCCATACCAGAATTTGGGGAGGGAGGGCTAGTCCCTAGACTGTAGTTCCCAGCCTGCAGGCTGAGAGCCACAGACCCCTCCACTTTTCATCCTATCCCAGTTTCATCCTGCACAGGGAGGGAGACTGTGTGGATACTTCAAAATACACATCCACGCTTCATCTAACCATACACCCTACACACATACACCGCTGCCCCTGGATTATCCCATGGGCCTCAGTGTGTATATATTAGGGCTGTAGTACAACCTCAGTGGCCTAGAGAAAGAGAAGAGATCACTCACAGACCCTAGAAGCAGGCACAAGTCTTTGCAGTTCTGAAATTTAAGGGTCTGGGCTTGCAGAGCACGATCTAGGATGGAGGGATGGTGTAGGTTTTGGGTGGGTTCCTTGGTCTCACAGATGGATCACACATGGCACAGATGAAGGAGCGCCAGAGTAGAGCCCCCTAAAACACAGGGCACTATTGCCTGTTCTAAGAATGGTACAAAATACAGAAGTCCCAAAGCCCTCATGGAATTCATGTTCCACTAAGAAGAAATATAACAGTTTAATTGTTTAAAACATATTATTTCCAAGGTCAAATTGGCTATATTACCACCCCTTTTTTCAGCCCAAGTGAAAAAAAAATATTAATATTTACTATTATTGACATCTTATTATTATCAGAAATTACTAAATTCTTGGAAAACAAATAACTAAAAACTCAGAGCTTAGCTATTGATTTTATTTCCTAAAAATTTATTTATTTAGATATTTTTTTAATTTTTTAAAATTTAACTTCAATTAGTTAATATAATTGTTGGATCCTATTGGCTGGTATTTTAGCGAAATTTTTTGTTTCCATGTTCATGAGGGATATTGGTCTGTAATTATTCTTTTTGGTGGGGTCTTTGTCTGGTTTTGGGATCAAGGTTATGCTGTCCTCATAGAATTTGGAAGTTTTCCTTCCATTTCTATTTTTTGAAACAGTTTCAGAAGAATAGGTATTAATTCTTCTTAAATGTTTGGTAGAATCCCCTGGGAATCCATCTGGCCCTGGGATCTGTTTGTTGGGAGATTTTTGATTACTGCTGGTTATGGGTCTGTTCAGGTTTTCTATTTCTTCCCGGTTCAGTTTTGGTAGTTTATATGTCTCTACGAATGCATCCATTTCTTCCAGATTGCCTAATTCGTTGGCATATAGTTGCTCATAATATGTTCTAATAATTATTTGTATTTCTTTAGTGTTGGTTGTGATCTCTCCTCTTTCATTCATGATTTTATTTATTTGGATGCTTTTTTTTTTCTTTTTGTTAAGTCTGGCCAGGGTTTTATCAATCTTAATTCTTTCAACAAACCAGCTCTTAGTTTCATTGATCTGTTCTACTGTTCTTTTGGTTTCTATTTCATTGATGTCTGCTCTAATCTTTATTATTTCTCTTCTCCTGCTGGGTTTAGGCTTTATTTGCTGTTCTTTCTCCAGCTCCTTTAAGTATAAGATTAGGTTGCGTATTTGAGACCTTTCTTATTTCTTGAGAAAGGCTTGTACTGCTATATACTTTCCTCTTAGGATTGCCTTTGCTGCATCCCCAAAATTTAGAACAGTTGTGTTTTCATTTTCATTTGTTTCCATGAAATTTTTAATTGTTCTTTAATTTCCTGATTGACCCATTCATTTTTTAGTAGGATGCACTTTAGCTTCCATGTATTTGAGTCTTTCCAAATTTCCTCTTGTGGTTGAGTTCCAGTTTCAAAGCACTGTGGTCTGAAAATATGCAAGGAATGATCCCAATCTTTTGGTACCAGTTGAGATCTGATTTGTGACCCAGTATGTCATCTATTCTGGAGAACATTCCATGTGCACTTGAGAAGAATGTGTATTCTTTTGCTTTAGGATGGAATGTTCTGAATATATCTGTGAAGTCCATCTGGTCCATTGTGTCTGTCACTCAAAGCCCTTATTTCCTTGTTGACCTTCTGCTTAGATGATCTGTCCAGTGCAGTGAGGGGGGTGTTAAAGTACCTTATTATTATTGTATTATTATCTATGTGTTTCTTTAATTTTATTATTATTTGGCTTATATAATTGGCTGCTCCCATATTAGGGCCATAAATATCTACAATTGTTAGATTTTCTTGTTGGATAGACGCTTTAATTATGATATAGTGTCCTTCCTCATCTCTTATTACAATCTTGGTTTAAAATCTAATTTGTCTGATATATAAATTGACATCCCAGCTTTCTTTTGATGTCCATTAGTATGATAAATGGTTTTCCATCCCCTCACTTTAAATCTGGATGTGTCTTTGGATCTCAAATCAGTCTCTTGTGACAGCATATTGATGGGTCTTGCTTTTTTATCCAATTTGATACCCTGTGTTTTTTGATTGGGGCATTTAGCCCATTTACATTCAGAGTAACTATTGAAAGATAGGAATTTAGTGCTATTGTATTACCTGTAAAGTGACTATTTCTGTATATTGTCTCTGTTCCTTTCTGGTCTATGTTACTTTTGGGCTCTCTCTTTGCTTAGAGGATTCCTTTTAATATTTCTTGTAGGGCTGGTTTGGTGATCATAAATTCTTTTAGTTTCTGTTTGTCCTGGAAGCTTTTTATCACTCCATTTTGAATGACATTCTAGCTGGACAAAGTATTCTTGGCTGCATATTTTTCTCATTTAGCACCCTGAATATATCATGCTAGTCCTTTCTGGACTGCCAGATCTCTGTGGATAGGTCTGCTGCCAGTCTAATATTTCTACCCTTGTAGGTTACAGACCTCTTGTCCAAAGCTGCTTTCAGGATTTCTTTTTGTCTCTGAGATTATAAGTTTTACTATTATATGTAGGGGTGTTGACCTATTTTTATTGATTTTGAGGAGGGTTCTCTGTGCCTCCTGGACTTTGATGCCTGTTTCCTTCCCCAGATTAGGGAAGTTCTCCAGTATTATTTGTTCCAATACACCTGCTGTCCCCCTTTCTCTTTCCTCTTCTTCTGGGATCCCAATTATTCTAATATTTTTTCATTTTATGGTATCACCTATCTCTCAAATTCTTCCCTCGTGATCCAATAGTTGTTTATCTCTCTTTTCCTCGGCTTCTTTATTCTCCATCATTTAGTCTTCAAAACACTAATTCTCTCTTCTGCCTCATTTATCCTAGAAGTTAGAGCCTCTATTTTTTATTGCATCTCATTAATAGCCTTTTTGATTTCAATTTCATTAGATTTTAGTTCTTTTATTTCTCCAGAAAGGGATTCTCTAGTGTCTTCTAAGTTTTTTTCAAGTCCAGCTAGTATCTTTATAATCGTTATTTTAAACTCTAGTTCCAACATCTTACTAACGTCCATAGTGATTAGGTCCCTTGCAGTCAGTACTACCTCCTGCCCTCTTTTTTGAGGTGAGTTTTTCCATCTTGGCATTCTGTTGAGAGAAGAATAGATGAATGAGAAAACAAAATACTAAAATGGCAACAATGACCCCAGAGAAATATGGACTAAACAAATCAGAAAGGACCCAAAACCAAAAAAAAAAAGAAGAAAAAAGAGAATATAATCAGACAGGTGAACAGAGTAGAGCAACACACTGGATTCTGTGCATATTCTGGTCTGTTTTTTAGAAAACTAGATCCCAAAATTGTAAAGAAAAAAAAAAACTTATATATGTACAAAAATAAAATTAAATACAATGAAAGGATAGACTGCAACTGTAAAAAATGTAAATTAAAAGACAAGAAAAAACAAAAGATAAAATAACAACAACAACAAAAAGGAAGGGATATAAACAGACAGGTTTATATACATTGAGAGTATAAAATGTAACTGTAAAGATGAAAATTAAAAAAGACTAACAGAATGAAAAAAAACAAAGGAAAAAAAAAACAAAAAAGAGAATATGATCAGACAGGTGAATAGAACAGAGTCATACACTAGATTTTGGGTGTATCTTGGTCTGTTAGAAGAAACTGCATCCCAAAATTGTAAAGAAAGAAAAACTTATATATATATACAAAAATAAAAATAAATACAATGAAAGGATGGAATGTAAATGAACATTTAAAAAGATTTTTAAAAAGAGTTGATAAAATAAAAAGTTGGTTGAAAAAAGGAAAGAGAAAAAATTTAAAAAAATTAAAGTTGAAAGACTAAAGAATCATGGGGGAGAAGCCATGAATTCTATGTGCTGTATTCCCCTAATGCTGGAGTTTTGCAATTCTCATTGATCGGTAAACTTGGTCTTGGCTGGATGTTCTTGCTAATCTTCTTAGGGAGGGGCCTGTTGCATTGATTCCCAAATGTCTTTGCCCCAGGTGGAATTGCACCATCCTTGCCAGGCTAAGTAATCCCCTCCGGTTTGCTCTACATGGCTTTTGTCCCCTGAAGGCTTTCTGTACAGCTTTAGAGGATGAGAATGAAGATGGTGGCCTCCCAATCTCTGGCCCGGAAGGAGCCAAAAGCTCATGACCCCACTCTTCAGTGCAAGCAGTCAATCACTCCTGTCTCCCTGGTCTCTGTCCACTCTCCATGTTCACCCAGCCTGTGAATGAGAATTTCAATATCTGGCACATGATCCTGTTTTGAGTCTCCAAACTCTGCAGACTCCTGTGGTGTGCTCCTGCACCACTCCTCCCTGGGGAGGAAGGGGAGGGGGGAGGTCTCACTGGTTCTGCCTTGTGTTAGGCCCCTGCTCAGAGAGTCGTCACCCAACTGTGCCGCGGATCACAGTTTATGGTAATCCCGAGCTGAGAGCCCACTCCTGGGCTCACTCTTTGCAGGTGGCTCCCCACTCTGATGCCTGAGAGCTCTGCTGTATTTAGGCACCCCAGGCTTCCTGTGACCCTGAGGATCCTGCGACCACACTGTCCCACCTATGATTCCACCCCCACTTCACCACCTGAGCACCTTTCAGGCAGTGGCATCCTTCACTGGAACAGACTTCTAAAAGTTTCGATTTTGTGCTCTGCTGCTCTATCATTTTCTGGTAACCGGCTTATGGAGGCTCCCTCCCCCTGTGGTTTATCTTCCCATGTATCGCCCTGGATTCACTTCTCCACACGTCCTACCTTGCAGAAAGTGGTCACTTTTCTGTTTGTAGAGTTCCAGCTATTCTTTTCTTCAATCTCCAGTTGAGTTTTCAGGTGTTCAGAATGGTTTGATAGCTATTTAGCTGAATTCCTGGGACCAGATGAAACTAAGGTCTCCTACTCTTCCGCCATCTTCTAGCTACTGATTTTAGGTAGCAAAATGATTACTAATATTTATTTAGCATCACAGTATTTGTTATGGGACAGACTCAGGACAGCTTCCCCCTCAATGCAAATGTTCCTTGTAAACTACCTGACTGAATCCTTTTGCAAATTCCAGACTGGGCTTGCTCCTTACTCATGAGACCTGTCACCATGGGTGATAAAAACACTTTCGTTGTTTACTTAAGGATTAGGACCATGTGGGCACCAAGAACTGGTTGTTCATTGTTTACCAGCACAGCTCTGGATTTCACATTTGTATAGTAAAACTTCAGTATAGGCCAAAAAAAAAAAAAAAAAAAAAAAAAAAAAAAATATATATATATATATATATATATATGAACAGTAATTATATTTGGGAAAAGGAACCCAAAAGATGGAGAAGAAAGAGGTGCCGGGGTGGCTCAGTTGTTAAGCATCTGCCTTCAGCTCAGGTCATGATCCCAGGGTCCTGGGATCGAGCCCCGTGTCAGGCTCCCTGCTCAGCAGGAAGCCTGCTTCTCCCTCTCCTGCTGCCCCTACTTGTGTTCCTGCTCTCACTATCTCTCTTTCTGTCAAATAAATAACAAATAAAATCTTAAAAAAATAGAGAGAGAAGAAAGACTTACTTTTCATTTAACCTTTCTATATTTTTCTTAATAATGTGAGGATAATGGGATTATGGGCCATTTTGGTTTCCTTTATATAAATTATATATAAATTAGAGTCTTTTTAAAAAAATATTTTATTTATTTATTGGTGAGCGAGAGAGTGCAGAGCAAGAAAGAGAAAGGACAGGAGTGGGGGGCTCAGGGGGTAAGGGCAGAGGGAAAGGAAGAAACAGAAGCAGGCTCTCCACTGAGCAGGGACCCCGGGATCATGACCTGAGCTGAAGGCAGACGCTTAACTGACTGAGCCACCCAGGTGCTCCCAGTCTTTTCTGAACTTCTTAAACCTTTTGAAAATGACTAAAATTTAAACAAAAAGAATGCTGCTATATATCAACTGTTTATATGGTAAATATTCTTTGTAAATCCTACTGTTTTTCCTTCTTCAAAATAGGAAATTGTGTAAGCAGCAGAATTTTCCCTTAAGTCCTGAATTTCACTGAGGCTAACTAGTCCTGCCATCTATAATAGGTTCTTAAACCCAGGACAACTCCCTGAGCATCACCATATGTTAAATATAATACCATGTACGTGTGCCACTGCTGAAGTCACCCGGCTTCCTCCTCTGGAAACACCACCCACCTTCAAATCTCTGAGTGGGGTCTTGCTCAATCTCATCGAATCTTTCTGTTAGGGCAACACTGAAGAAGGCTTTCAAGAAATCCAGAGCCGCTTTTGTTGGTGCTCGCTCATCATATATTTCTATGTTTCTCCTGTGTAACACACTGACTGTACTTAAGTTCAATTTGCTGCACTTAACATGGACTTAATTTTAAGAATAAACTTTTCTTAAGTCTGAAAAAAAAAAAGGAAGAAAGAAACAGATGGGCAAAGTGTCAACGTTTCTGGCTTTGGACCCAATACTACCTCTTGCACATTTGGTTATCTTCTGTAGTTCATGAACCTCTGCGGTTTCATTTTCTCCATCTAAAATCCAGAATAGTGATATGGTTTGCTACTTCCCGGATAGTACCCTAAACAGCCATATGTGAAAGCAAGCTGAAGACAATGAAAGATTGACACAGATAGGAGAGAGCCCGCAGAGAAATGCTCATTTATTTATTTTTTTTAATCTTAAAGAGGCTTCTCACAGTCAAGGGTATGATTTGTTTGTTTTTTGTTTTCAGTGTGGGAATTCATTCCTTAAGTGCAGGATTTAAATCTAGAACTATTGACAGGTCTGTTTGTTGTTTTGTTTGATTTACTCTTCTGTTAGAAGTCATGTATGTGCAACACTTTTTTTCAACAACTTTCTTAAAGCTGGAGCCGAATTTACCTAATTTACTCCAGTGATGGTTACAAAAGCACAAAGTGTGAAATAAAAATTAGTTGAATATATTTCTATGATGTCATCTAAATGTTTAGAAAATAATTAACTGATTGCTTCTGGCTCACCTATAGCCTCAGTTACCGTGGGCTTTAAAATGCTGGCAACGTGTATGAGGGCACCTCACATGCACATACCCTCCCTCCTGTCCTTGGGAAACCAAACCTGCTGTTATTTTCACTGGACACTGGGTGTCAGTAATTTGACCTGGGGACTTGGGGAAAGGAAGAAGGGAGATGGGGGAGGAGACCACAAATGAAGAGACACCATTTAGATTTTACTGTGAAAGGAGCTGACAGGGCATCATGGAGGGAGGGGACGCTGCAGTTTTGGGAGGGGGAGTTGTCCTGGGCAGGAACCCACAGCAGAGGCCATGGGAGAGTTGGGCTGCATTTTCTCTCTCCAGGGTTAGCTCTTTTGTTCCTGCCTGTCTGTCTCACAGCTGTGAGAGTCCTTCAGGCAAGAAGCAACAAGTTGCAGGCTGGGGCTGCTTCATGAAGTGTCTTCTGGGAAGGGTGGTTTTGGGGGAGGGGGGCGGAGGGCTCATGGAGCTCTCTCCTGGACCTCAGTTGCCACCTGCAGACTTTCTTTTAGTGGAATCCCCCACCCTGTTAGGAACTAGGACTTGAGACTTGTCCACCAGCCCTCCCCCTGCACTGGGCACTCTCCATCTGAATGCCTGGCAGCCAGGCTTTGGGTCCCTGGCCTACCGCCCACTCCGGCCTTTCCCTTTTGTTGCCCTCAGGCCTGTGTAATTGTGAGTCAAGTCACTGGGCAACCAGGTGCCCTCAGAAAAGCCCCATGTTCTCTGGCAGCTACTGTTCATTTCAGCCAAAGCTGCCAAGAAAGGAGGGCATCAGGCTGAAGGGGACCCATCCCAACCTTCCTCCCAGCCCCAGAAAGAGTCAAGCTCCCTTCAGAAAGGCTCAAATGGAATATTCTATGGGCAAGCAAATGCCACCTCTCCTCTGCTGAGGTGGGAGCTGGTGGCTCCTCCCTGTGAACCACACATCTCAATGTCTTTTCTACAAGTGAGTTTGACAGTAAAAGGATTGTCACTGTGAACAGGTGAGACAGAAGTCTCCTTCACTGGCTTCCGTTGCTGCTGCTGGCTCAGGGTCAGAAGAACAGACAGGTGAGAACTGCTCTTCCTTCCACCAGGAAAGACTAAACTAAGGCAATGCTTTGCATTGAGCCCTGGGGTTTTGGGGCTTCAGGCACTAATATGAGATCAAGTCTCTTCTCTTTCTAACTGCTTCTCCTCCGGGCCATAAAAACTCTTTCCTTTTCCTTTCCCTTCCTTCTGTCCTTTCTTTCTTCCCTATCTCTCTCTCCCTCCCCACCACCTCTCTCTCTTTCTTTCTCTTTCTACCTCCAAGCTCCCTTCAGGAGTTGCTACACCTTCAGATTGGGACATCCTTCCTCATTGGCAAACCTCAGCTGTGTCTGGGGGCAGGGCTTCCGTGGAGCTGCCAGGAGCAGAAAGAAAGGCTCCCAAGTAATAAGTGCTACATCACATGTCAGATGTAGGGAAACTGCGGGCAGATCAACTGGGATGTGCCGGTTACCAGAAGGCTCCCTCCCCAAAGGACGTTGAGGATCAAAGCTGACGTTGTCTTTCCTTGGTAAATTTTGCATGGTCTGGCGACTAAAGCATATCTGAGAACAGGTAGGACTGAGCTCAACTTTGCCTTATTTGAAGAGCTTCAGGTCTGTGGATTGGGGGTGGGGGGGACATCTAATTGAAAATCCAGGCACATGTGTCTCACAGCCATGTGGGCTGTGAAGGGGATGGTCCATCAGGCATTTGGAATAGGCTTGATTTTGGAATGCAGTGGATCTGATTGCTTCTTGGCAGCTTTCCTTTCCCAATTATGCTTGGCTTAGTCTAGTAGCCAAGTTACTTTACAGTCCCTAAGCTGATCCAGAAAGCCTATAGGGAGGACAGAGAGGATACTGTCTCAAAAGCAGACTGGGTGGTGGGAAAGGGAGGGTTCTGGCTGGATTTGGAAACAGTCACTGAATAATCCACAGCCCAGCCCAAAGACAGAGACTGCGTGTTATACCTTGGCCCTTTGTTAAGTCCAAAAACTTAATGGAACATGCTTCTCTAGAATACTGGTCAGTTAAGACCGACCTTTGTGTGTGCTTTCAGTTGTTCCCCAAATGTAGCTCAAGAAGAGACATGACAGGTATTTTGAATTGATTTTATTATAAAACATAGGATTTCTCATAACAAATATATGTCCTGGTTCAATGATTTAGAAATCTTAAAATCTAGACCCAGTATGCTGCATTACCTGTATAGTATAATGTATTATATATATTATATATATATATATATAATGTATAGTATAATTACATTATACTTTGATGTAGGAGTTTCAATCTGAATGTGGTAATTCTACCAGAGTAAGGCTTTTTATAAAAAGTTTTCTTGTTTATAATTTAGGAAGGAAGTGTTTACACAAAATTTGATACTTTAAACAAGGTAGCAGGCAGAATGGTAAACCTACTCAAGAGAATGGAGACTGTTTTTTCTAATGGCTTTATAGAATTCATTATCCACAGGAGTATATTCATGAATTATTAAGTAGCTCAGCCACTTACTAAATCAAGATTAAAAAAATTAAAAACCACAGGCTCTAAGTTGAAGGCCCTTAGGTAGCAGGTGTAATGAGTAGAGTGTGCATGTATTCAAATGATACTAATGTTCGAACACTCAGTCACTCAAATACAGTCTGGTCAACCTTTACCTTACCAAATGGAAATGAGTTGAGTTTTATTATTTAAAGGTTGATATATAAAAGAATAGTAATACTTTCTAAGCCTTTATGGTATAATGTCTGGAAAACTTCCTGTCCTCTTCTTGCAGTGATGAAATGTCAGATAGTGAGGTCAACTAATGACCAACAAACATGAGATTTGGCCACTATTTTAATAGTACATTTTTGGTAAATTAAAATTATTGCCTGGGAAATTTTTCAGCCACAGGTTCTCCGTGATGTAGTTCGGTGTAGTGGTGGGGTTCCTATTTCCTCTGCTTTCAAATCAGTTACTTCACCTGTCCAAACTCAAGGTCACCTATAAAATAGAAGTGATAGCACTAAACCCAGTGTTTCTGGAAGATTAAATAATTAATAGAATCAAAAGCATTAGCAGAAGGGCCAGAACATAATAAGTGCTAAATAAATGATTTTATACATATACCACACACACACACATTCCCATACAATTTGCATATTTCTTGCATTGTGATCATTTTCTGATCCTACCACCTAGAAGCAGGACAGACACACTAGAGAATCCTGCTATCTGATCATAGCAGGTCTGATGACTTAACCTGAGGAAGAGAAGATGGAAATTAACAGATACTAACATTCGATAACATGAGTCCACTCTATTCTTTCCTTCTCTTACCAAAAAAAAAAAAAAAAAAAAAGTCAAAAATTATAGCCTTTTGTTTTAGGGGTCAGTAATCTATTAGATGAATCAGCCTTCTCAGATGTATATTATTAATTTCCATTGATTTAAATTTTATGTATAGTAACTGTGGAGCTTCTACATCAACTTCCTGAGAATACTATCTAAAACCCATCATACAAATTAGTATAATTAATTAGTGTTTGAGGAAATTTTGCACTCTCTTTTATTAGAACTAGGAAATGTTTACTTTTTATGTGCACAGTGAACTGGCAAACCTAGGTTTGGAGCAACCTCTCCCACTAGCCAGCATTGCGGGCTTGGACAAATCACACCCAGCATCTCTGAGCTTCCATTATCCTTGCATATCAGATGAGGGCACTGAGCCCATTGATATCATGAGTTGTTTCTTTCAGGCTCTGAGAGTTCTAGTTCTAAGTTCTTTTATTTCCAAGATCAATGCATGAAATAACTTTCAGAGCTATTTTCTTGAGTTTCTAAACAGTGCTAGAGAAAACCAGCTGAAAGAACTTGAATTTATAAAATTTTTAAAAAGACAAAACCACACCCATTGCTGAAGTGGATAATCTCTAAAACAGACAATTTAGTTGTGCCAAACAGGAGTCCCAAATAAACTTCCATAACTCTGAAGGGGAAAAATATGGTGAGTCAGTTAGGAAGGAACACACACACACCACCCCCCTAAGTGATGGTATTAAATTAAAAGAAATCTGTTCTATCAGATTAGAATCCCCTTAATCCAAGATTTGTTTTCCAGGACAAGCAAATCTACTCCCTCCCACCCAAACCAATCTGATATTTCATAAACCAAATTATAATTGTAAGGAGAAATCAAATAATAATTAAGTCCTAAAATAAACATTTTTGTTTTATAGGTGCCCTTTAATTTAGCAAAGAGGACCCACTGGTAAAATATATATATTCATCTGTATATGAATATATATATTTATATTATATATAAAATTATATGTATAATTATATATATAAATAAAAATTTATATAAAATATATAAAATATTTATATTATATATAAAATATATAATACATAGATATATATATATTTTATATATTATATATATATACACATATATGTAGCTAGGAATACTACTTTTTTCTTTTTCTCTTTTTTTCTCTTCTTCAAAGAAACAGTAGTTTATCAAATAGCTACAAGTCTATGATGCTTCATCAGGGCTCAATTTTAACAGGTCATGTGGGCTAAATAGAAAAACGGATTTCAACAAATCACACTTATGTACAAGCCTATAAACTTTTAGAAAGAATTTGCCTTTAAATGCTGATGATCCTTGATCTTCCTTTCTTTTTGAATGTTCATCACATTTGCCCCAATAAAGCTTTAAGTAAAACAAGATGAGTTAAAGAGGGAAACCATATTCCCATTTCTCTCTGTTTTTGTTAGGATTACCAATCACATTTTGACATAAACTGAGAAAGGGATTGTGAAGAATAGAAATGACCTGACAAGCTCCTTCATAGACACCCAAACAATTTAACTTCAGCAACACCCGAGTCTTTCCAGTTCTTCCACATTCTCCCCGGTGCCTCGGGCAGCTCCCATCAGCCTCTGGTCCCGACAGTGCCTCCTCTCTTGAAATACCCTCCCCAGGATCTCCATTAGGCCAAACAGGCTGCAGGTTTGGGGGGTGGGGGGCAGAGTCAGGTTCCCCTATATCTGGAAGTGTGGTTTTTCCTTTCCAGTTCAAACATGTTAGATAGATAGAACAAAGAAAGAAAAAAAGAAAAGAGAGAGAAATGGAAAGCTTCAGAGGGCAGGTTGGAATGTAATTGATATTGGTTGGTACAGATATCTGCGAGGCGTGATCACTTTAACAGTAAGTGGGATATGGGCACAGTGCCATCTTTAAGTACAGGGACAATGTATATTATAGTAGAAAAAATGTGTTCACTTAGAATCAATGTATCAAGTTTCAAGTTTTATAAAAATCCTTTCAACCAAAACCTTTTCAAACCCGTTAATGAACCCATTATAGAAAATGAGTGGAGGGGTGCTTGGGTGGCTCAGTCAGTTAAGCGTCTGCCTTCGGCTCAGGTCATGATCCCAGGGTCCTGGGATCGAGCCCCACATCGGGCTCCCTGATCAGCGGAGAGCTTGCTTCTCCCTCTCCCTCTGTCTGCTGCTCTGCCTACTTGTGCTCTTTCTCTCTCTGTCAAATAAATAAATAAAATCTTAAAAAAAAAAAAAAGAAAATGAGTGGAGTCTGAAATATACACTGACACTCATGGAATTTTGATGATAAAAATAAATGAAAAGAATTTATTTTTTTAATTGTCTTACTCTCTTGGAGAACTTAAGATGGATTCTGCTCCCATCTGTATGCTGATATTCCCTAGCCTCTTTCTTCTGCTGCTTATTCAGGTAATTGCAGTACATTTTTCATTGGGTTGTGATGAAGATTCATTGAGTTATTGTATGTCAAGCACTTCGCATATGATTGGCATGAAGAAGACATTTGGTAAATGTAAACTTTTACTATTAACTAGTATTGTAATCTTACCAGCAATATAATTAAAACCAATATTCTTATTGTACAACCAAACTAGTTATTTTTTCTTAAGATCCTATAAAGTTACCACTATTCTTCCAAACTCTCAAGGTAAAAAAAAAAAAAATTAAAAATTAAAAAACTTCTTTCCTCAATAAGATACTAATTACTCTTTTCCTTATACTAGAAATGTTACATCTGTGCTATATTGTATAATTTGAAGTCCCACATTGTGAAGGACATTTAAAACTGGAAAGTAACCATGCATCCTGAAAGGTACAGAATCAAGAGATCACATATGATAAAAAATAGGCTGAAAAATGGAGTAGATTTAGAGAAGAGAGGGAATGAAGGAGACAGGTGATTTTAGTTCATTCTATCTGAAGGACTATTACAGTGGGTTAAATACATCCTATACCATTTTGAAATCAGATCAGGGCCAATACGTCGAATGTATTTTAAATGGTAGCTATGTTGGGGTGCCTGGGTGACTCAGTGGGTTAAGTGTCCTGACTCTTGATTTTGGCTCAGGTCATGATCTCAGGGTTGTGGGATTGAGCCCCACGTCTGGCTCTGCACTGAGGGTGGAGCCTGCTTGAGATTCTCTCCCTTTCCTTCTCTCTCTGCCCTCCCCCCAACCCCCTCCCCCGCCACACATAGCTATGTTCTCAATATAAAGAGGGTGAGCTTGAAAGCTACATATGTTTATTTTGTGTGTGTTGATATTTTGAGGTATCTTTTGCCTTTGATTCTTGGCAAGTAATTTTAGCAAGTGAATAATCCATCAGTTTATAAATAGATCAGGTTAAGTACCAAAACGAATAAATAACGAGAAAAACATATTAGGATACATGCATGTATTTTTTTTCCCCTGCTTCTATTTTGCCTGTGTACTCTCCATTATCCATGTTGATATTTATTTGCTGTGAAACCAGAATTTTTTCTATCTCTCATCTGCTTGCCACCCACTGAAAAAAACATAGCCTTGTACTGAGAAGACTTGTTATAGCTTCACGTCTGGTAAACATATCCACATCTCCACATGGCTATCTATAGGAACAAGGAGTTCATATGCCTTCAGAAGCATTGATCACATCCTGTTAAGACTTCCTCAAATAGACATCCTCTCTAAGCAGGTGTCCTGGAACTTCTCAGACAACTCTCAGTGCTATTTTCCCCAGCCTTATTTTCTTGTTTACTTTCATAATTATCTCACTTTTTTCTTGAACTCTGGAGCTTCATGGTGAAATCTGAACTTTCTGATACAGCATTTCAGACAAAAAGAAGATGCTTAGTATTATTTGAATAGGTTTAACTTTATATATATGGAGAAATGAAGAGAACTATTTTCCGTATTTAAGTATGATTGTCTACCACTGTAATAAAAGCATGCCTCAAGGACAGCAAATTCTTGCCTGTGGGCTGAGTATGGCCTACAGCCTGCTTTCTCCAGCCTGTGAGGTAAGGCTAGTTTTTACATTCTTAAAAAAATTTTTAAAAATAAAAAAGAATATGTGCTAGGGACTCTAGATAGCCTGGAAAGCCAAAAGTATGTACCGTCTGCCCTTTTATAGGAAATATTTGTCAACCCTGACTTAGATAAAGAGTTGCTACACATCTCCTTTTTGCCCTTGTGTACCATGTTATTTAAGGATCTGGTTAGATTATTCTATATTTACTGGAATCATCACTATCCTCTGAAATCACACATAGAAAAAACCTGCCAGCTTCCCCTTCTCCCATCAGGGAAATTAAGCACCCTATCCATTCCACATAGAAATGTATGTCTGAACTTTCTGAGGTCCCCTTACTTGAAATCTATGAGGTAAACACCCAAGTTTAAACTAATAATATTTCCGATGATTTTTCTAAGTCATAGTGCTGCCCTGTTTCTATATAAATTATTAAGAAAAAAAATGGATGAGAGTTCCTGAGTAGGCATCACCACGAAGCCCTATGAATTGTGTTTCTCTTTTATCATTAGGTAACTTCAGTGTGGTTGAGCTAACTGGAGAAAGCAATCTTTTCTTGTCTTGGCCCAGCTTCATAACCTGACTAAATAATCCAAGTTAATGATTTGAGGAAGTATATGTAAAACAATCACCTAAAAGTTGTTTTATTTTAATGTAGTGTAAAGTACTTTTGAAAGTTAGGTTAATGGTACATAAAGTCTTCCTATCTGTAAGTTCAAGGAAGACAGGGAGCTGCTTTGTCCTGCTTGTCATTGAACCCTCCAGTGTCTACTGCAGTGCCTAATACAGAGAAGGAATTTGTTTAGCAGTCACTGTGTATGTGTGTGTGTGTGTGTGTGTGTGTGTGTGTGTGTGTGTGCGTGCCTCCCCTTCATCCCAAGACAGTGAGGTCTTGTTTCTATCAGCACATGTCACCTTCTGTTAATGAGCTAATCATCATATGGAACAGGTTAAGAAGTTCTACTTCTAAAAAAAAAAAAAAAAGAAGTTCTACTTCTTCCATATAAATTCTACATTTTCCAGGTAAGTTCTACTTCTTCCATCTAAGTTTAGAGTCCTGGCAAACTATACATGAAGAAAGTGAGATTTAGAACATTGACACAATTTCAGAAGACCCCCCCCCCCATGTAGTCATTAATGGAATCATAATCAACACTGAGGTGCTCAGTCTGTAATACCTTGTGCCTCTCTTTTCACTTGATTTCCTTTCTCATAAATACTTCATGCCCTCAAAATCTGGTGTGTTTCTTAATAAAAAGAATTCATTATTCCTAAGTAAGGTGAAGGTTCATGAAAATACTCAGTGAAGGTTTAGATTAAACGAACCACAATATCGAGGCACACTCTCAATAGATAACTGTTTTCTGTTGTAATAAACAGAAAATCCCAGAGAACAAATCAAGCAAGACAAGAATGGGGAGCTTGCAGAGCCCGGGAACTTTTATACTGCATTTAGAAAATGAATTGTATAAGTAAAAAAGCAAATGACAGAATAGAAATAGCACAATGTACTGGATTATAGTACCTCTTAAAATAAATAAATTGCATTAAAATTTCCCTCAGTAGAACAAGTTACTAATTTAGTGTCATAAAAACATTTTTTTCCAAAAGGCACATGCATGTCAGTTAAAATAGCACAGTTGTCATTAGTGATACTTTCAATTTGTGGAGCATTTTTCTCCCTTAAAAAATTTTCAGAGCTTTTATGCCAACATAATTATAAAGTGCCTATGTCATTGGTTCTGAACTCGTTATCTAAAATTTCTGGAAAAAAACAAAGAATTCTTTTATCCGGATCCTGATTCAGCATGTTTATCTTATTTACTTTTAGTCACTGTGTTTCTGTTTACAGCATATGAAATACTCTCACCAGAACAAAGGTCCCAGTGCTGATAGGCAAACCTCAAACTCTGGCAGCCGAGCGAACAGCAGGAGCCAGAGCCCACTTGAATTGTTCACAGGCTTAGAAGTCAAGTTCAGACTTGATCTGCCTGAGATTCCTTTCAACCAGGATTTGTCATAGCAGGTAGCTGACAAGATTTCCCTGCAAGGACCGGCAACATGCACTGTGCCATCCAAAATGCAGCGGTGCTGGATGGGGCTCATTTGATGCAGATCTTCTGGCATGACGGCGCAGAGTCTCTCTACCCAGCTGTATGGCTGAGAGACAATTGCCCGTGCTCCGATTGCTACCTGGATTCTGCAAAAGCGCGGAAACTTCTCATCGAAACTCTTGATGTGAACATCGGTATTAAAAGCTTGACGTTTGACAGAAAAAAGGTAATCTGCTCTCAATGATCTCTCCTTTCTCTCCCAAGTTCAATGAAGGGGCTAGTCTCCGATAACTTACACAATGAATTACTTTTCATTTGATCGTATGTATAGTGACATCTAGAAACACATGTGCTTAGTGCTTGGTGCAAAGTAAGCATGCTCAGTAAGTGTGAGCTTCTGTTATTGTTACTGCTATTTTTATTACTACTATTTTGAAGAAAAATTGCAGTATTGCTCATTATTCCTTCAGTATGTGGACAGCCTTGAGGACACAGGTGATTTCTATAATAAAAAGAATGCTTCTGGGCCTCAGTTTACTCACCTGTAAAATAGGGATACTAACAGAACTTGTTCGTAGAGATGACATGACGATTCAGTGAGATAATATGAGTAAAATGTTCAACATGGTGTCTGGCATGTGGTGAGCACTCAGAAACGTGTATTGATTAATGTATTTTTAGTCAAATGCGAGGCTTGTTCTAGGATTCCCAAAAACATAGCTCTCAAAATTACAAACTGGATGCGGCCACCAGCCTGCGTTTCTCTCTTCCAGATTCACTAGGATAGTTATCAGAAGAGCAAGTGTGACCAGCGAGGTCATGGCTCTCCCCCTTTCTTGTCTTCATCTGGACTCAAGGACTTTACTCCCAGGGTTCACGGCTTGCGAGCTGTGTGACCTTAGAATTGTTTACTCTTACGTCCCTCACTTGAAAAATGTGAATACCAGCAGTACCTTCTTTCTAGAATTGTATGAGGACTAGATGAGTTATGTCTGCTGTGCTCGTTACACAGGATGCACTCCAGGTGCTGTTGTCATTGTTACTTATTATGATGATGATCTGTCTCATCATCATCATTCCTAGTTCTGATCCTCTTGGAAGGAATACTAAATCCATTGGTGCCTGAATTTAAGTCATCACAGAAAGTTTGTAAACAACAGGTTTCGAGGACATAGAGCAAGAAAAGAACTTCCAATCTAGCCAGCTTTTATTTCTTGTGTGATATTTAAGGGACCTCAAACCACAGATGTATCCCCTTGGCCTTCAGTTTTCTTGTTTTCCAAAAGTGTATTCTATGCCTGTGAGTACATAAGTGAAAATAAGGTAAAACAAAAATAAAAGACTAAGGGCTAATTGGATCCCCTGAATATCTTAGATTGACATTCAAAAACAGAGCAATAGTATGGGCGCCTGGCTGGTTCAGTTGTTTAAGCATCTGCCTTCGGCTCAGGTCATGGTCCCAGGGTCCTGGGATCAAGCCCCACATCCGACTCCCTACTCGGCAGGAGGCCTGCTTCTCCCTCTTCCACTCCCCCTGCTTGTATTCCCTCTCTTGCTGTGTCTGTCTCTATCAAATAAATAAATAAAATCTTAAAAAGACCCCCAAAGCAAAAACCAGAACAAAGAAATAGCAATAATAAACCAAAGTACATAGAAGCATACTATGCATATACATAATATCATATACATATGATATTTGCTTTCTGTGTTACAAGGTTTGTATCACGTGGCCAAATGAGCATTACAGCGAATTTGAAGCTGACTGGCTGAAGAAAAGATGCTTTTCACAGCAGGCCAGAGGAAAACTCCAAAGAGAGTTATTTTTGCCAGGTAACCTTGCCGTGGTCGTCAATGTCTTTTAAAACTTGTACGGTAAGAAATTTGCTCAGAGAAGCAAATTCAAACCCTTGTGCTTTGGTTAAAACATTATTGTAATTTATGCGGGATGTTTAATGATTTACCAACACAGATCGTTTGGGTAGAGATGAAAGGAAATAAAATTATGTGATCCCCGAACCCCATGGGATGGTATACGCGACACTGAGTGAGCATGGGGAGAGTGTGTGTGAGTGCATGTGTGCATGTGTGTGCATAGCAAGTTTGTGTGGGGAGAGATTAATGGGTCTCAAGAAAATCTGTAACCACAAAAATGTTCAGAAAATCTGCAGTAGTTGGATTTGGTGGAAAAAGACTTTATTCTTGAGCTGAGAGACATAATAAAAGAAATAATACGGGTAAAAAGTTAAATATTGACTCTGTGTAAATTAAACATTTGTATCATAAGACTATGTGGGTCAAAGGCAAATTCTAAAAATATCATGATTCTTATGTATTTACCAGAATTTTGACTTCTACACACACACTAACAAGGCAAGTCTCCCTGAACTTTCTTTTCCACTGTTAACCAGATATATTGCACCAGCCTTGTTGAATTCTGTAACACCCCTTCTGAGGATTCTGGGTCACACACCAAGATAGAGATTTCACCTGCTCCTTTCAGATCTGAAATTCTCAAACATGTATAGTAAGTGGTTTTAAATGCTAGTTTCCTGGGTATGGAGAGGTTGCCAATTAATTAGCTTGAATCACACAGCTCCACCTTGTCCTATGGTTATCAACAAATAGGCATGACATTGTCACCTTCCTGTTTAGGCACAGGCCATGTTGTCAAGAACTAGGTTCCTCTATATCCTTAAGTCTCATCCTTCTGACAACGGACGAGGTTTTGCTTTAGTGCTTTCTGTCTAAACTGCCAGGAATCCACTTTCTTCTTTACCTAGCTAGCTGGTGGAATCCAGATGGGCATCCAGGGAAAGACGTTTATCCTGCCTTTCCCCAGAGAGGGTATTGTTAGATTCTTCAAGGAGTCTCCAGTTACATAACTGAGTAGTGATTATCTGGGTCAAATAGCTGTTTCGCGAATGTACTATTATTTTTTATTTATTTTAGATTTCTTCTGGTACTCAAAATATTTTTCCTTAACTCTGCCCTAATTTTGTAATCCTGTTGGATTTTGCTTTCATTTCCTTCAAGTTCTTCTTTTGATTATTTCAGGGAACAAAAGCCAACTTTTTATTATTACAGCTTAAGCTTTTAAGCATTGTAAAAAGATATAGCCACCCTCCTCCATTAATATTTCTTGACGAATGCAGTTTTATAGCTTACATTTCTCAGTACTATCAGGCAGTAGCAAAATGGAAATGATACTACACTCAGTTAAGTAGTGGAAAAAACCAGTCACACTGACAGGCTGCGGTCATGAATAATATAAGGAGACCTGGCTGCTATTTTGACACTGGAAAATACTTTAATGGCTTAAAACAAGATCAGATTTTTAAAATATATTCTCAAGCTGTGCAGTTGGTGGGGTAAAGGAGAAAGCAACAAGCCATTTTGGGAGTACTGCTTCTCTGGCTTTTTGCCTGCAGAATTTGACACCTTATCGTTCTCCCATCGCGTATTTTCGAACATTTATACTCCAGAACGTGCAAACAAACTCAGTTACATTTGTGAAGGGATTTTGTTTTTTGTCCTCAGTGGCCATGTTGCCTTTACTGCTCTTTCCATAGAATGAGGAAAAACTTAAAATCTGGCATCAAGATGCAGACCACTTTTCCTTGATCTTCCCTTGACACTAGCTGTCGAACTCAAAAATGAAAAGACATATGATGATCAGCCAGAAAAAGACTCTTGTCCATGGACAGCCACAGCTGGAAGGAAAGACATGGATAATAGTCATTCCCTCATAAATTTCTATTCAGTTGCACATATATCGGGCATCTATTTTGTGCCGGAAACTCTAAGGAAATACCAAGTTAAAAAAAGACACAGATTCTGTCCTCGAGCATTTATCACGTCTAAGAGGGGGACCCGAGCCATGAAAACAAGTAAGTATAATATTTTATTTTAAGTGCATGAAAGCATGCAGAGAAGGTTAATTATAACAAAGAGAAGGAATCTGAAAAGACAAGAAAATAATCCTCAGAAACCAGGTGATACTATGAGCTGGATTTTGAAGAAACAGTTTGTTAGGCAAAGATAGTGAGGAAATTCTCAACAGAGGAAAGGGCATGAAGAAAATCATGGATGTATAAAACAGGAGGGTAGGCTTGGAAACTGCAATTTGTTTAATATCAGTGAAGTTAAAATTGTTAAGGCAACATAGAAGAAGGAAGGGGCCAAACCATGAAGCGACTTCATGCCCTACTAAGGAGCTCAGTCCAAAACCCTGTGACAAGGACATTTTCTCACCAGAGAGCTCAGGTATATTCCCTTCCATTTGTTTTCCATGCTGATTCTCTTCCTATAGGGCCAAAGAAATGAGTTCAATATCTTTATAACTTTAAGAAGGTTGCTTTATTTTCTTGCGAATGCATTTTTCATCTTCAGAGTTATATCGGTCTAATTTTAACCAGATGCATATTATTTCTCAAATGCTTACAAGCTTGTGAATATCTTCTTAGCTTCCTCTTTCTCTGGTTGCATTCTCCCCTGCCCCAGTAGGTCCCTTTGGTTCTTGGTTTGTATTTATTTTCCAAAAGAGATTGGAGTGATCAGATCTGTGTTGGAAATTCTTGGTAATGGTCATCTGTATTGGATGGGCTGCCATGGCGAGTGGGACAGGGAAGAGGGTGACCGTAGCATGGCCTAGAAATAGTCCTACAAGAGGCATTGAGAACGTAAGCTAGGGAAGTAGCAGAGATGATGGGGAAGAATTTGAATTCAAAGAAACATATTGGCCTATAGGATACGAGGTTGCTGGCCTTGTTCTCTATTCTCCACCAATTTAAAAGCTGACTGTTGAAGCCTAGCATGTAAATGTTTCCAAACATATGAATGAAAATTGAAAACTTTAATAAAACATTGGAAATATGAAGTATTTTATTAATGTAATTATCTTTTAGCTTCCATGTCAAATTGGAATGATTATACTCTCATTTTTGTACAGAATTTTGAGATGCCAAATTCCCAAAATATAATTGATAGGACTAAAATGGGAAAAACCTATATATAGTTGATCTTATATATAGGAACCTAAATATTTTGCTCTTTTTATTAACATTCAGTGTCAGAATGAATGCTCGTTTTCCTATCTCTTTGAATTGGTACTACAATATTTGTATACTATTCTCTGACTTTAATAATATTTGTTATTTCAAATTGAGGTGTAGAAGATTGTTATTTGAAGAAAATCTTTTTTCCATGGAAGCAGTCTACTCACTTTTCTCAGCAATCCAGAGATTGAGTACATTGCATAGTCAGAAAAGAACATTTCCCCTCAATTCAATATAGCAGAGCAAATCTTCACCTGCCTATTTAATTGGATTACCACCCATCATTTCATAGCTATAAGCCCCTCTTTTGTTTCAAGAGGCACATGCCACAGGAGGGAGTCAAAACTCTCATGTAACTGTCAGGGCCCTCTAAAATTTCTGTGCCTCTCACATAGCCGGGGTGGGGGGGGAGGCTAGGAGGGAAGCAGAGTTCCCCCTTTCTTGCCATGCATGTCCTTGAAAATGAAAATTTTTATTATGGCACAAAGAACAGGGTTGGTCTGGTGCAGGGGCTATGTTTACAGAAATTTGTCAAAAAAAGCAAAAATCACTATTTTTTTAATTAGCAAGTAATGAACACAATAAGTATGTCTAACTCCAACTGATAATTCACCCATGTCCCTAAACCTTGCTCCACACTTCACCCATTCTTGAACCCCCAGAGGTGGGAGTCTGCAGTGCAAGTCAGGGGTGGAGTGAGGGTATTTGCTTCATATATTACTTGGTAATTATAAAAAAGTCTAGGAGCTTGTTTTTTTTCAGACTGCCTCAGAGGGCCCCAACTGGATCAGGGCTGCCAGGTCCTTATGGCTTTGGAACAGCTCTGTGAAAACAGCTGCATCGGGGGAGCCTGGGTGGCTTAGTCGGTTGAGTGTCCAACTCTTGATTTCAGGCTCAGGCTGTGGTCTTGGGGTTATGGGCCTCCTTGCTCAGTGGGGAGTCTGCTAGAGATTCTCCCTCTGCCCCTTCCCTGGATCATGTGCCCTCTCTCTCTGATAAATAAATAAATCTTTAAAAACAAAACAACCCACTGCCTCAGAACAATCAAGCCACCGTGTCATGTACCCAAATGTATTGCCTTCCCAAGAAAGACCTAGTCAACATTATTTGCCTGCAATTATCCAGGCTCACACTCCGATGCACAGGTGGGAGATTAGCTCCAAGTCTTCGTATGTTTAAGAAGCAAGTCTCTGTTCTGTTTTGCCTATCCTATCTGAAATAGACCTACTGAGTTCCAGAGAAATGTCTTTGGGGTGTTGATGAAATGAATACAGGTATCTTCAAAGTCTGTGAGTTGACAAATGTGTATTTTGCTTAATTTTTCCTCTGTGCCTTATTGATGTCTTCCAATGTGCCCTATTTTTTTCTGAATTACCTGTCATTTATTAGCCCACTCAATGTCTGCATTATACTTGACAAACCTGGGGATAATAGCTAAAGAGTGTAATGTCCCTACATGGGATGGAGCATCCCTTGTCCTGTCAGTGAGCCCAAGGTGGGAGACTCACAGCTTGAGAAGAGCCCTGCAGTGCTTTCTATGCAGCAGATGCCACTGACCTGGAGGTTGTTCCCACAGCCATCTGCCTAGTTTGGAATCACTTCTAACTTTAGGTAAAATCTGCTTCCTTTCATGCTTTCTTATCTCCATCCATACTTCTAGCAAGAAAACACATAACCACATTCTCAGAGATAAATATTAAAGAGAAGTCTCTTTTACAACTGGATACATGACAGAAATGCAGAAAGAAAAAGAAAAAAAAAGCATGTATATTCTTTTATTCCTTTTAAGAATTCTTAGATAAGAAACATTAATTACATTCTTTTTAAGAAATGATTTTTAATTAAAAAATGATTTTTTAATAACTTCATAAAACAAAGTATCATTGCATCATCCAATGTTAATGCTAAACAGGACCTTGAAAAGCTGGTGTCTTTAAAAGTCTTGAAAAAGCCTGAGGATATTTTTGAGAACCTAAAGCAAATGTGTCTTAAGGAAGAATTATTGCAGAATGTTTCTTTTTCATATTTTCTCAGTATATTTACCACATCCAAAATTAAGGAAAATATACTAACGTTTTTTACTCTTGGAAAAGTAATTTTCTGTTATTATGCTAAAGTATATTTTTTTCTTTTTTCTTTTCTTTCCTTTTTTTTCTTTTCTTTTCTTTTCTTTTTTTTTCCCCAAAGAGAATAAAGGTAGAATGGGCTTTCTTCAATGAGTGAAAAGCTTGTTTTTCACAAACTAGTCTTGCTTTTTCTTACAGCCCAGGAATGAATTTTATAGCATAAGGCAGCTGGATTGTAAATTTTGAATTTATAAATTTAGAAAATTCCAAATGGTGGCAATTTCAAGAAGTAAAATTGGGTTGCTTTATATGCTGACTTCATTTTTACCAAATCTACGCATGAGTTACATATTTAAGCATTTTTTAAAGGTTTTATTTATTTATTCATGAGAGACAGAATGAGAGAGAGAGGCAGAGGGAGAAGCTGGCTCCCCAAGGAGCAGGAAGCCCGATGTGGGATTCGATCCCAGGACCCTGGGATCATGACCTGAGCTGAAGGCAGACACTTAACCGACTGAGCCACCCAGGCGCCCGAGTTACATATTTAAGCTGTCATCTTTGCTAGTGCCTACACACCAGGAGATGCACCAGTCAAAAAAAAAAAAAAGAGGACGACTGATTTAAAAACTATTACTTCTCACTTCTGATTCCACTTTGCTTCTTCAAGATGGCAGACCATTGAAATACACAACTTTAGTTCCAGGATAATAATATCTTCATTAGACTTAAATTTCTTCCTTGAAATTCCAATCCCAAACTTTCAGATGTGCCCATGGAAAAAACTTGATTAATTTTTTTTCAATGTTTCTATCCCTTAGGGGGAAAAAAAGGTTAAAACAAATGATGTTGCTATTTACACATTCTGTTGATTTGCCCAATTTCTAACTTAGTAAATTAAAAAAAATAATTTTAAGCTCTACTCCATTCAGTGGATTCACTAACTTTATTATTTTTCTCAAAATTGTGTATTCTTCTCAATCTGCAACTTTGCTCTTAATCAAAAGAACAATACAGCACTAAAATCAGAGTGCTCTTGACCCTAGGCCTTGTTAGGTCTGCGATTTTGAGCAACTTATTTTTCTATACCCCAAAATCTTTATCTGTATGATAGAGATAGCACCTAATTACCTTTAAGCAGTGTCAGGTTGGGTGAAAAGCACTGTCGCACTATACGTATAAACTCACTTCATCTTTACACCACTCCCTCGAAAGCACTATAAATAACCAGAGAACAGCCCTGAGCTGTTCTTGAACAGTATATCAGTTTGCAAAAAATAATTAAACTTAAAATTAAAAATGCAGAATTCTATTAGTGAAATTCTTTCTCCTTTACTCCCACTGGCTGTCAGGCTTCTATGCACAGGGCTTGCTTGTCCAAAGACTGATATTCAACAGGTTATAGGGAGAAACAATTGTATGGGTTGTCCCTCTTGCCAACAACTTAGTTGGGGCTTTTTATCATCTCATATCTAGATTACTGAAATAACATGGCCTCTGTTCCCACCTACCTGGCACAACCCTGCAGGGTAATCTTCCTGATGCCCACCTTGATCTCTCTTCCCCCTCGCTCTGCTGTCTTACTGTGGCATGATAAAGTCCTAAGTCTTCACTGGAGCTTTCCAATCATCCCACAGCCTGGTGCCCCCTCCACGAACATGGAGACTTTGTCCAAACTCTGCCTGTTTCCTGGATCACTTATTCCATTCTTTCTGTCCGGCCAGACTTCACCTATCCATTCTGCAAGGCCCACCTCACATCCCAGTGAAGCCCTTTGCCAAAAATTCCACCCTATATTTATATTATCCCTAAGCCAAATTACAAACTACAGATAAGAAAGAAAGCTCAGAAAACAGACCTTAGGAGAGAAAGTAAAGTGTGGTATGTCAAGAAAACTCTTCACCTGTGAAACAACATTGTGTTATGGAATGAGAACAGGCTTTGGGATCAGCAGAGCTGGCTTTGGCTCTGCTCTGTGAACTTGACTTAGTTTCATAAATTATCTGAACCTCACCTTTTCCATATGTAAAAAAAGGCAGTGCCTCTCAGTTTTGGAATGTGAAGAGTAAATGATAAAGTACTTACTCCCTTTTTCCTCCAATTTAGACAGCCATGAACATAGATGAACACAAGAGCAGAGGCAGAGCAAAGAGTATTTGGGCAAGGGCAGAAGGAGAAATAAACAACAGTGACATGGCAGTATCTTATGCTTGAGTTCCCCTTACGTGGAGAATAATCATGTTCTATTCCTGACTAAAAACATGAGAGTGGCTTGGAGGTGAATTGTTGCCATGAAAAGGATTTTAATCGCTCAGACACTGGTTTGAAGTCTGGACCAAAATTTCACCCCCCTGGCAGATAGTTTCATTTAAATAAATTTAAGGAAGTCAGTGAAAGGGCTGGTCAGCTATGAACCTCATTCCAATCAGGGATGTAGAAATGTTTACTGAGGCTGGGGTGATCAGCAAACTCTGGGGAAAATGGCTGTGTTATCTATTAAGCTAAGGATAGCTACAGATGAGTATACCAACCATCAGCTGACATACTTTTCACATACAAGCTAAATACTTCAATGAAAAAATCCCTGACCCAAAAGAGCTACAAGCTCATGATCACATAAAAGCAGATAATCTCAGTAACAAAGATAAAGGGAAGCTATCGAAAGAGAACAGTGTGCTCATGCATGAAGGAAGTGCAGAATCTCTAAGCTCTAACTTTAATAGAGCGTGATAGAAGTTTCTAGCCCAGAATAAATTCATCAAGCCAAATATACAATGGACAACCAAAAGGGGATTTATAAAGTGATTTGTGTGGAGCAATTTTTTTTAAAAAATGAGGAAACCAGAGGAAAGACAGCCCCCCTGATGGGAACAGATGATTTTGGAGAATCCTGCTCCACTCTCTCTTCTTAGTTGATGCCATTCCTTCTCTCTGGCAGCAGGATCATCCTTGACCCCTCTTTATCTCTTTTACTACACATCCAGTGTATCAACAAAATCTATTAGCCCTATTATCAAAATAATCTAGAATCCATCCACATCTTATTACCTCCACCACCAATCTCTGTCTGAACTTCCACCGTCATTCACACTCTTCTTCTTCCACCTCTTCTCCTAACTCCTTCGCCAATCTCTTCTTCACATTTTAAAAGCATTGCTCTACATCAGGCACTGAGCTCAGCACCTAATATTTATTGCTCTATTTAATCCTAGCAACAACCTCATAATAGCATTACATTATAACTATTTTACACATGATAGAAATTAAGTAAGTAGTCCAAAATCAAAGAGACAATACATAGCGAAGCCAAGATTTGACTAAAGAGTATCTGTTCTATTAAATACCATTCTATCACTCTCACCTCTTCTAGGTGGTTGCTGCGATTTGTGTGGGCTTCTGTCTCTGTGTCAATGCAATTATTGCACTGAATGGTCATTGTGTGTTTGTCTTCCCCAGTCTGAGGAATAATTAATATTAGTAAAGGTGTCATTTACTGAGTACCTACCATGCACTATGAATTTATTCAGCAAATATTTAAGTGTCTTCTATGTTCTAGAACAGGCACTCTTCTAGGTGTTGGGGATGCGGTGGTGAACAAAACAGAAAGACTCTATCTATAGGGGGTTTACATTCTATTAGAGAAAGAGATCAATAAATTAAAAATATATACATATATATATGCACACACCATGTATAATATATATAAATTTACAAGTACATCTACAACACATCAAGTGCCATAAGGAAGGACATGGACACAGGCAGGTTGGTGGATGTGGTGGAGGAAATGTATAGAAGTTCCCTTCTGAGTCCTTCTATTTTTCCACGAAATAAGAGGCAAAGCTGTCAGCTGAGTATAAGGAGGAGGAGGAGGAGGTGGAAGGTTTGAGGACAGAGAATGTGAGAAATGGTCAGCTGGTAAAAGAGAATTAAGCAGACATTAGTAGACATGCAATAAGATCAGTCATCATGGTGTGTTTTCCTTCAGTCATGTTCAGCTGCCCTGGTTCATGTGCAGATTTAATCAGGTATGCTGTGTTAAATTGTTTACAGGTAGCATATCCTTTAAATTTCGTAACAACCCTGCAAGTCATTTTCATCTTGTATTTTCTGGATGAAGTAACTGAACTGTGAGACTGTATCACTTTCTGACATTCTTGCAGATGGGAAGTATCAGAATTCAGGTTTGAATCCAGATCTGTCACCCTCAAACCTCGAGTTATTAACTTTGACACAATGTGTGACACAATCAAATTGGACCTGCATCCCCATCTCCACACATGCTTCACACATTCTCAATGAACTACCTTCGGAAATGAAGACATGACTGACAGACAATTTTTACACATTTTCACTGATTGAAAAGTTAATCTGAGTCAACAGAGTTGAGACAGCCAAAAAAGATTAATTAGATTTAGGTTGCATGAACGAAAATGTGGTAGTGAGCCTACCATGCAGGCATGGGCCAGACCACATCTATAGTATTATGTCTGGTTCAAGACATCATTGCTGTTAGAGAGTATCAGCAGACTTGAACACATCATACAATGAAGAGCAGAGAGCCTAGGGCAGGGATTGGAAGCCATAAGACATGAAAAACGTGGGGAATAAAAAGGCTATTTGGACTTAGAAAGAGAAACAGCACAGTTTCTGTTCTTATATGCATCTCCAAGACTGTCATATTCTATGGGATTATGGAGCACAGAATTAGGGCCTAAAAGAAAGGTGACAGAGGTAGATTGTATCTTAGCATAGGAGGAAGCTTATGAAAACTGGAGCTTTCTGGAACCAATAAGGGCCGCTCCATAGGAAAATGTGTGCAGTGTACATAATTTAAAGTGACCAAGAGGGTTTTCCATAACCTTTACATGGATGTCCTAGGGGACAGTCACAGCAAGAACAGCAGGTAAAACTGAATTTTCTATTTGCCCTGAAACTCTAAGGAAGTCTGAGATAATCATCTCCCTTTCTGACACCTTATGTGATTGTTTTCCTTCAACATAGGCTTTTTTTCTGAAAACTGTAATCAAATTACTTGTGTGGTTTCCCAGCTCTGATGAGCACTAGCTGTGTGATTCTACACAAATTATCTAAGATCCTAGGCCTGTCTCCTGATCTATAAAATGGGAACAATACTAGGACCTCTGTTATGTGGTTGTTGTGAGGACTACATGAATTAATCCATATTAGGTGCTCAGAAGGGCGCCTAGAATCCTAAGCAGTCCATAAATGTTAGCTCTCCATTTTCAAGAACTCACCACACCCTGCCTTTTCATGTCCTTGCCTTGTTTTATTGTGTGTTCTTGGATTCTCCAACGAGAAGGTCACTGTTGTCATAGGGCTGAGCATATAGAATATAACAAGTACCTAATAGTCCAAAAATGTATTTCTCTCCTTTCAAGCAACATAAACTTGTGTAGAAGTGTGTTTTATACATCCTCAGGGAGACTTTTTGAGTTTGGTGGGATTATCACCTAGGGAAAAGGTTTTATAGATTTCTCCATCTTTTAAAATACTAAAGAGTATTCAGACACAATCTCAGCTTTCAGGGGGTGCCTCCAGTCTCTAGTCCCCATTAGAAAATAAGCGAAGATTTGTTTAGGATACAGAACATATTAGTTTTCTGGAAATCTACTGCATGCCAGCCTTGGGCTCTATGCTGGAGGGTGGAGGGAGAAAGGGGGAGTAGAGGTGAGGAATTAAAGATATGTGACATGCTGTCCGACCCTTGCAAGGAACTTGTAATCTAGTGGAAGAAAGAGAGATGAAGTCCTGCCTGATCGACCCTTGTTTACTTTTCCACTTCATCTGCTACCCTCCTCTTTGCCTGGGTTCTAGCCCTAGAAACTTTGAGTTCCCCCAACAAGATGAGAGATTCTCCCTCTTCCTACTGTCTCTCCGCCAAGACACTCTTCTCCCTGCTCTTTGCATCTTTGCCTTCTCTCACCCACTGGTGTCTGGCTTCAGTAGTGTCTCTTTAGCTAGATAGTTCTTAACTGCCATGTCTAAATATGTTCCCCATCTGGCTCCCAGTAATTGTTTGCAGAGGCACTCCATTTGTTACCTCTGGAGCACTTGATATGTTCATTCTTATGTATTTACTTGTTTGCTTCCTTGCTTATTCACTTTTCCCTTCACAAAACAGATGTGCAATCACATCATTTTTATTCACGAATGTGATCTCTTTTGAATAGCAAGACTTTCCACAAGTATGTGTTGAATAAGTGTAAGATTATTTCAGCACAACGTGGCAAGCGCTGAGGCTGAGGTGTGTTTCAGTGCGGGAGGACCACAGAAGACAGTCATCTAGCTCAGTCTTACAGACCCTAAAGGAGGGCATTGCAGAGGCTGGCCATGCCCCCCCCTCCACCCCCCCAGCCCTGCAGTACTCTTCCCATGCATGCCAGCCACTTTCTAGCACAGACTGCCACTCGGCTGGAGGGGTTTCTCTGCCTTGGTCTCCAAAAGTGCCTAGAGAAGCAGCCAAAGAGGAGTAGGCATGAGTGGCATGTGTACCCCAGCTTCCTTCTCCTGGGTGGGACAACCCTGAAGTATAGTCTACAGTATTGCCATAAGGCCTAGCAGTTCATTTAACCAGTCATTAAAATGATTTCCAGAGGCTTCATTCCCTGTTTCACTTCCCTACCTCCTAGTAGTTCTTCCAGGGATCCCTCCTTAATACATGGCTTGCATTCAGATCCTCATCTCAGGTCAGCTTCTGGAAGATCTCAGTCTAAGAGAGAACAGTGATCAGATTCTTGAGACATGTCAAATTCACTAGACGAGAAGTAAAAGAGTATCCAGAGAGGCAGGATCTCCTTAGCCCAGGGGAGAGACTGAAAACCCTATTTACAACTAGGTACGTTTCCTCTACAAGGGTCAGATTTTGGTTTTGGCTGGGCCCTGCTAAGTATTCACTGGAAGAGACAGTAAGTGATTGGCTGATCTGAAGCACATTAGACTTGGTATTTCAGAGCCAAGAGCAGTTCAGTGCAGGTGGACGGAAGGTTCTAAACCCAAAATAACACATTGCAACCCAGCATGCTGCACTCAGGAATCTTTAACCAAAGAGCTTCTTTGTGAAGAAGAAATTTTTTTGAAATACAACTTTTTTGAAATACAACTCAAGATCCAGGAATGTGATGCCTAACCCTGAAAAGGAAATCTTGTACAAACAGTTCCTTGAAAGCCAGCATGTAGCGTGTTCATAAATTTTATGATGTGTGAAGCACATGTTCAAGGAAGTATTTATTAGTAGGCCATAAGTTAAATTAGAAAGAGTGGTTCATGCCTTAAATATTCCGTCATTTTCCATACTGTTTATGTATCCAGACCCAAGTGTGAAATTTAAATTTGCTTTTAATGTATTCACCTGACAAATGATTTACTCTAGTCAAACATGTTTTCTCTTGAGTCCATGGTAGTTCTGTTCTGTGATTGGGGGAGACTGGGGAGGTGCTTCTAAATTGCTTTTTCAATGTCGAAGTTTCTGTGCAGATATCATGAAATGATTTTACTGGTGGATTTATTGAAATGTAGTTTATTTCTCCCCACAAATTAGAATATTTTATACTGTGGATGTTACGATGAGTTTAGAAACTGGGTAGTCACAGTGCTATCTCGGAAAGTCACTTATAACATAAGTGAGTGTATGAGTGGCTCATATTAGGACACAGGTTCTATAATGAGCTCTGGCCCTTGGTTGCTGATTTTTGTCAAGTCTTTGCCAGAGCATGCCAGAATGAGAGCTGGAGTTGGAAAACAGTGAACTTTGCAAAACTTAAAAGGCATTGTAACCACCCTCTGATAGTAAAATCCTGTAAATCTGAAATTACTTATAGTGGAGACTACACTGTGTGTAGTACTGAGAGCCTTGCTTTATATTAGAGTCTCATCATGAACATGGTTAATTTTACACATGTAAAGAGTAACAGATTTATTGAAAGAACCTAACTCATTCTGTGTTTTTAGAACAAAAAATAGTGTGTGTGCCCATGTGTGTGCGAGTGTGTGCATGCACATGCATGTGTATTATATAATGGGAAAATGACTCATGTGGAAACAAAAACTCATTAAAACATGCTATAAATGTATATAGATGTATATGGTGTGTGCCCTAAGGAGACCCTCCTTAAATCCACAAAGTAGTCAAAATATGAACTCGAAGTTTTTTAAAACATTTACATCTTGGAAAATGTTTTTTCAATCTCTGTGTATTCTATTTCCCTGACACATGGTCACTGACACTCTCTGGAAAGTGATAATGGCCCTAAGTTAAAGCAAACCGACTTGGACCCCTGAAATACACTGGCATAAATTAAGAAGAGAAGCTCGCTGATTTTTAAGTCTCGGTTCATTTCACAAAAGGTGGACAGCAATGTCATTGTAAATGAAACCTACTCATCACGTTTTTTCTGCATCTAAAATCCTGACTAGCAGCCAAGGTTTATCTTTAATTTTTTTTTTAATTCCATCGTTTCTTGGCCTTTTGGCTAAGATCAAGTGTAGTAATTTTTTTTTAATTCCAGTATAATTAACACACAGTGTTATATTCAAGATTTATCTTTAAACACCCCTGCTTGAACAAGTTTGGACAAAGTGGTCCTAAGTGTAACTTGCTTTGCTTTCTTTTTTTATCTAGTAGATTTCCTTTGTAAGGGACAGAATAAGCAATGGACATTCAGACATAAGGCATAAAAATACATGTGACAACACTATTTCAAGGCATCATTTGTTCATTTTATGTGTAGTTGTCAAAATTATAGACTTTGGAATCGGTTGCCTGGATTTGACTAACTAGCTCTGCAAATCATTAGCTCTGCATGATTTGGATCTCTCTTCCTCCCTTCTTATAACTTGAGAATGCTGAAAGCATCTATTTTTTATTGTGGACATTAAAAGAAATAACATATGGAAAGCACCTCACACTCACACTGTGCCTTACCATCTAGAAAGGACTCAGCAAATATTGGCTATTACTATAGCTGGTCGGAATAGCAGTTTGTCTACTATGTGCCAGGCACTATTCTAGGCTCTTTGCATGGTCAACAAATGACCTGCACGGTAAATATAAGTATGGCTATTTTATAAATTAAGAGATGGAGGCTCAGAATAGACACCAAGAAACTAGCTGGTAAGATGCAGGACAATGATTCAAACCCAGGCCCTGTGCCTCCATTCTTTACCCTATTCATATCCTGTTTCATACAGTACTGGCTGCATGTGGCTGATTAGCTGATGGGAGAGCAGGAGGGGGCCTCCTCAACCTGCAGGAACTTTTTCACTTCTAAAGCTATTATCTGACTCCTGAGAAATCCCCATTTCTGCAGAAACAGCCATGATTTCCAGTCTACAACAACTACACAGGAACATTGATCCAGTCCTCATTCTTAAACTATAGGCTTGGGGCTGTTTTCCATAACGTGATATATATTCCCCCGTTTGAGAAATGAGGCATGGATCAGGATGATACTGAGATCATAGGATCTCGTTCCGTCACTTGTTGGGAAGGTTTGCCTTCCTAAGGCAGATTCTTTCTTCCAAAACTGAAGAAATCAAATGGATTAGATCGAATTAGGTCTCTCCTGAATGCAGTTGTTAATATCTGAGTTATTTCCCTTGGCAAAATGACATCTGTGTTCTGCCTCCTTTGGGAGAGCCCGGTTTGCAAAGCAAATTATTTTTTCCATTTGATTTCCTTTCTGTTTCTTCAAGTAAACTTTTTTCATAAGCATTTGATCATGAGGAATCAGAAAGCTAATGAAGGCATTTGATTTTATCTACTGTGGTGTTGTCATCAAAGGATCTACGCAAAATGCATCTTTTACGTATCCCAGGACCACACCTTTCATCTTTTCTTCCCCATGGACAGTTTTTGTTGACTCCCAAGAATGATTTGACCTCAGAGGAAGCTTCTTATCAGGTGAAATAAGAGGAAGAAGGAGCTGTACCTACCAAGGCAAACACTCCTCCCACCTCTAAGAATGTGCATATGCTGTTCGAAGTCCATCATTCAGATTTTATCATCTATTTGGAGTTGGGCAATGTAACATGGCCATTAAAACACACAGTGTCTCAGTGGAGACGTATCTAAGCAGAGTCCAGGCAAAGAAGCCCTAAGGACATACAGACCAAGAGCTATCCATGAGCTAAACGTTCTCTCGACAAATGAGGTCTAGTTAATACCTGTCATGGGTCAGGCAGTGGTAGGCGGGAGGTATATAGTAGATTGGCATGGCCCCAGGGAAGAAAATCTAGTAGCTTGGGCAATTCGAATGTGACTGAAATTTCATAAATCCCACGATAAATCAAAGGTCAACTTCAATGAACTAGTCCTTTCTCAGAGGTTCTCATTTTATATAAAAGCAATGTAATCCCATCTGGTTTCTTCTTTTTCTTATTCACAGAATGTCAGTACTGGGGCGCAGAGCTCCAGCTACCTACACTGGATTTTGAAGATGTTTTAAAAAATGATGAACATGCCTACAAGTGGCTCTCCAGCCTCAAGAAAGTAGGCATAGTACGACTCACAGGAGCATCTGACAAACAAGGACAAGTTTTAAAACTTGGGAAAAGGATTGGTTTCCTTTATCTTACATTTTATGGGTGAGTCACCAAATAGTTTGTATTCTGCCATTATATATAAACTTTGATATATTTCCCAGAAGGGAGACACTTTTGATTGGAGATACAAAATTTCCATAATGCCCTGAGCAGGAGTCAAATGGGAAGACGTGCCTAAAATCCCTAAGTAGGATTTTAAAGGATCCTAAAAGCCCAAGGGGCATCAGATATCAAAGACAGGCTAGTTATAGAGGGTGTGTTAGTTTGCTAGGGCTACCATAACAGAGTCATAGAGTGGGTGGCTTAAACAACAGAAATTCATTTCCTCAGACTTCTGAAAGCCAGAAGTCCAAGACGAAGGTGGTTGCAGGTTTGGTTTCTGGCGAGAGCTCTCTTCCTGACTTGGAGATGGGTTCTCACATGGACTTTCCTCTCTGCCCCTGCACTGCTGGTGTCTCCTCCTCTTCTTATAAGGACACCAGTCCTGTTGGAGAAGGGCCCTACCCTTACAATTTCATTTAACCTTAATCACCTTCCTAAAGGCTCCATCTCCAAATACAGTCACATTGATGGTAAGGGCTTCGTCCCTTGATTTTGGGGACAGCGCAATTCAGTTCATAGCAGGTAGGATGGAAGCCTGTGTTTCTCTAAGACTTTTATAAATGCTGAAGTTCATTAAAGTTTTACCGCCCAAGACTTGGTGCAAAATAAAGTAGGGCCCTGGGGAACTGAAACCAGCCCCCAGATGTGTTAAAAAAGATAAAACTAACATGCAGAAAATTAGGTCTATGCACTTTGGCAAGTAACAGGAAATGTATCTGATTTTAACTTTGGAACAAGAAGCTGTTTGCATAAGAATTGCCTGGGAGGTAACATTCATTATGGATAATGAAACACTAACAGGAAACACTTCCAAATAAGTGTTTCCTGTTGTTTCCTGGGGTATGACTGTATATCTAATCTGTAGGGTGAACCTTTCATGCGGGACGTATACAATGATTCTTGGGCTCATGGACCAGAGGGCATTGGGAGTGAAAATGACCTTTAAAATCCAAAGGTTGCAAAACAGGTAGCACACAGGCTGTATTCAGATATGTTTTGGTTGGCCCACAGGATGTTGAAAGAAAATAGAATTAGTTGTCAACACTTAAAAACTGGGAGATTTTACATTAAATATGGATCTGACTTTTCTTGAAAAATCAAATCTGGCAACAACTTAGACTAAATCCCTGCATGCCAGGAACCTGCTTGATGTAAGCGGAGGCTGCCCCTTGAAGAGAGCACGTTCTCACACTCCAGTTGCTCAAATTGTGCCCCCACCACCCCCCAGACCTGCAAGGGCCCTGCCTGCCCTTGAGTTTGCCACCCCTAATCTAGAGTAAAATCCTGTCTGTAGATAAACAGAGGATCAAAAATAACTAATCTCTTGCCCCCAATGATTTGATCAAGTTTATTCATGGCAGAAGACTCTATCATGTGTAGGCTTAAATGACCCAGCCCCCACCCCCACCCCAGCAACTTAGACCGCTACCATTAGCACACTGTGTCCTACATAATTTTTATCTCCCCTACATCTGCAAGAATTTAAGCTGTTTGGGGCACCCAGGTGGCTCAGTTGGTCAAGCAGCCGACTCTTGATTTTGACTCAGGTGATGATCTCAGGGTCATGAGTCTGCTTGAGATTCTCTCTGTCCATCTGCCCCTCCCCCCACTCATGCATGTGCACTCACACATGCCTGTTCTCTCTCTCTCTCTCTCTCTCTCTCTCAAATAAATAAATCTTTAAAAAAATTTAAGCTGTTTTAGAGATTATATCAGTAACAACAGACAAAACAAAGAGTTGGAAAAAGACTTGAAATTATTAAGAGCCTTAATCTATTTGTTCTTTAATGTTCACAGTTTTCGGAAATAGGTAATTTCCCCCAGTTCACTGATAAGGAATCTGAAGTCCAGAGAATTAAACTATAACCCAAGTTTTCACAGGTAGTAGAAAAGGAACCAGAGTTAGAATCCGGGTCTGTTTTATCCACGGGCTTCCTAATCCACATCACTATCAATGATATTAAGGAAGAACATGGGAAGGATGCTTTTAGGCACCAGAAGTAAAGAGAATACTTCAAAATAAATCTCTTCTATATTCTTCTACTTAGTTTTTATTTGCTGACAACAGACTTTTTGTATCTATGCAATAAATGTCATAATTTCACAACAGCAGCCAAATTTGGGGGGCTTTTTGTTACAGTTTCCTAATGCTCACCCCCACCCATCATATTTAGGGTCAGATTCTTAGTCCTGATTTATGACTTGCATTTTGTTTTGTTTTGTTGTCACAAATCCTAAAATGGCTTGATAATTTGACCACTGATCTAATTGATCTAACCTTGTGAAATTTATTGGAATAAATACTCAAGGTTTGTTGTCAAAAACAAATCAGACCTCCTACTACTGTTGCATTTCCTTTTTCCAAGACCTTTACATCTAACCAGACAGGTTTAACCTACTCAATCTCATCTTCCATGCAGAGGATCACATTTCTTCCTTGAATCTCTCAAACTATACCACATGCCAAGAAAGACCTCTCTGGCCTCCTTACTGCTAATTCCACAACTGATTACCAAGATCTCTACGGGTTTTTTGTTTTAATTTTAGTTTTTAATTTGTTACCTCAAGAACTTACAGAAGAGGACAGTTTTGCCGTTGTTGCTTTGTTTTTGTTTGTTTATGTGTTTTTTGTTAAGACAATGAGGAAAGTGAATGTTTCCTGAAGTGATTTCCCTTTTCTTCCCCTTTCCACACTAATGTGGAAAGTGATATTAAAATTTCTCTAACATGAGATTCAAAAGAAGGGATTTTTAGAGCAATAGTTCTCAACTGAGGTTACACATCGGAATAGCCAATTTTAAAAATGCTGACATCTGGGTCCATTCTCCAGAGAGTTTTCAAAACAGGATTTGGATTTGACCTAGGTATCAGGACTTTTAAAAACTCTGCAGGTGATTCTTGTGTGTAGCTAAGGTTACAAACCTCTGGTTGAGAGGAGGGTTACTTCAAGAGAAGGCAGGTCTCAGTTGGTGTAGAATTTGGGTGCTTTACATCCTCTCAGCTCTTACAGTTATATACACCAAGTGGCATTTTTCATGTTCTTCTTTGTGCTGTGGTAATGCCTGGACATGACTTATCTTTATAACAGAATCAGCAGCTGCCTGCAACATGGTCCCTTTCTTTCATAGCTTTGTTTCTCCATTGGCAAAGAGCCTTATTCTTGTTTGAAAAATAATTGACAAGTGAGTGAGCAAATGCAATGAATAAATGAAGGCAATAAATAATGGAGAGGAGGGCTTGCCAGAAATAGAAGGATAGAGAAAGGAAAGCGGGAAGACGAAGGCTGAAGGCTAACTGCATTCCATGTAGATTTTTCAAGGAGCCTGGTTTCTACTCTTGCTTAGATGCCAAAAATAATAATAGCATGGTGCCACTTTACACATGCCTCCCTTGGGAAACAAATATCCACCTAGCACTTTTCCATTGAAGTAGGATTACTAGTTTGGAGAATTTGAATGCATGGGTCCAAAGTGAGAATTATAATATCTATTTTTGGTTCTTGGCTGTCATCTCAATTGTTAAAGTGTTGGTCGGATAAGTAAAAACAGTGGATTCCAGCATTTTGCACAGTTTTAGCATAGAGTAGGTAAGGAATAAATGTTTGATAATAGATGCACACCTAGATGTTTTCAAAAAACTATAAAGCAGCAGGTGGATGCAAAAATTATCAGAGCATTTCATAATCATAAAATTATGTTAAAATACTAGATCAAAATGGTAATAGCTTTGAGGACAAAAGTATATATCATTTCCATGTCTACATTTTCTCAGATGCTTATCATTATTTTGTCAGTGCATCATCTAGACAATATTTTTTTCATGCAACTCTGTGAAATGCTCAGCCACCTTACTGCCTTGATGATGAAAGCTCTCCTGGGAGAAAAGAATAAGACTTGGTCAAGAAGCTCTCATTGTCAATTTTGTCAGATATATATATGTAGAACAGTATGTAATAAGATAACATTTTCAGAAGGATTTAGACCTTACATTTGGATCGATATAGTTTTTACAGAGTGGGGCCAAAAGCCAAAATACGTTTCTGGATAATTTTTTTAATTAATTATTTATTTTTTTAAATTTACATTTAATTAATATACAGAGTGATACTCATTTCAGGTGTACAATATAATGATTCATCAGTTCTATACATTACTCAGTGCTCCTCACAATAAGTATACTCTTGATGCCCTTTACCTGCTTCATGCTCTCCCCACCAGCCTCCCCTCTGGCAACCACCAATTCGTTCTCTATATTTAAGAGTCTGTTTCTTTGTCTCCTTTTTTCTTTGTTCATTTGGGTTTTTGTCTTAAATTCTACATGTGATATGGTATTTGTCTTTCTCTGACTGCCTTACATTGCTTAGCATTTTACCCTCTAGATTCATCCATGTTGTGGCAAGTGGCAAGATTTCATTCTTTTTTATGTCCACTGTATATACACCACATCTTCTTTATCCATTCATCTATGGAAGGACACTTGAGCTGCTTCCATATCTTGGCTATTATAAATAATGCTATAATAAACATAGGGGTGCATGTATCTTTTCAAATTAGTGTTTCTGGTTTTTTGGGGTAAATACCCAGTAGTAGAATTAGTTCTACTTTTAACTTTTTGAGGAACTTCCATACTGTTTTCCACAGTGGCTGCATCAGTTTGCATTCCCACCAACAGTGCATGAGGGTTCCTTTCTCTCCACATCCTCAACAACACTTGTTGTTTCTCATGCTTTTGATTTTAACCACTCTGACAGGTGTGAGGTGATATCTCATTGTGGTTTTGATGATAATTTCTTAATGGAAGAAATTATCTGAATTTATGACACAATCTAACCCAATGGGAAATAGTCATTGTAAACTAGACTTTTTCCATACACTGCCATCCTCAATGATTATACCAAGTTAGAACATTTTCAAGAATGCTACCAGCAGAATAAATCCGAAAAGAAGTACAGTTGCTGTTGATCACACTGAATGTCTTGATTGGCATTATTATTATTTTACCCATCTGTACACTACACTGTGCAAGGCACTGTGTTAGGCATTTTGTTCTGACCTAGACTTGGGTTACTACTTTAAGAAAAAGCCTCTGTAGCTCTAGGAAAGACAACCCTCTTCCAGCCTCTGCTCTGTGAGATCACTACCAGCACCTCATCTCCAAGCCCAGGCAAATAAATAAAACAAAATAAGCATTTTACTCCTCACTCAAATGAGCCCATTTTGCATTCTGAATGACCTAGCCAAAAAGAGAAGTGGAAATTCTCGTCTCTCCTGCATATTCATAACATCTAGTAAGGCAATTTCTTTTTTTTTTTTTTTTAAGATTCTGCTTCTAGCAGAGATGCATGCAGTGTAAAAGAAAATCAACCGCTCTGCTGTAAGATATCCTTACTGTCTGTTTGCTGGGTTGTAGCAATGCTTACTGGTCATGGGCTTTTGAAACCATACTTCTGGTAAGAAAACATTGAGAAAATCAAATGTTCTTCCCTAAAAGGGCAAAATCAGACTCTGAAAATATTCCTTTTCCAATTGGTTGGACAATGAATTAAATTGGCCAGGTCAGGGTTTTGTTATTTACATAAGTTCATGTAATGGTGTGTGTGTGTGTGTACATGCATGTGACACGGAGAGAAGGAAGAGAGTCAGTGTCGATTTTTTAAAGTATTTACCATCAGCATTGTGTATTAACTAGCTATTCTGCTTGTAATAGGATAATCTCTGAAAATAAGGCATGCATATCTCATTGCCATCATTGCTGTCATATTGAGCTCCTTGTAGGCTGAAATGGTGGCCTAATCAGAATGATATCTTCAGTACTAGTTCAGTGCCTGGTACACGGTGAGCACTCAGGGAATTTTAATAAAAGGGAAGATATTGAGGACTTCATTTGGTCAAGACATCAAAAATTATTTCTTAGCATTGTCAACATTTTTTTTTAAGATTTTATTTATTTACTTGAGAGAGAAAGTGAGAGCTAGAGAGAGGGCACAGAGGGAGAGGGAGAAGCAGACTCCTTGCTGAGTGGAGAGCCCAATGTGGGGCTCAATCCCAGGACCCTAGGATCATGACCTGAGCTAAAGGCAGACACTTAACCCACTGAGCCATCCAGGTGCCCCAGCACTGTAAACCCTTAGTGAGAAAATTAACCTTGTGAGTAACTCTAAGTGACCCTTCTTCATCAGAAAGTCAAGCAGAAGAAAATACAAATTTCATCCTTAGCTAGCAAGACTGCCTTCTTCCCAGAATACAGTCCAGAAGTTTCAGATTTTCTTCTTTCTAAGAATATGTTTTATTGCTGGCATAAGCAAGTTGCATTACCACATGTAGCACAGATTAGACTAATAAGAATAATGAGGTGAAAATGAAAAATATGTTTTTCTGAAGCACCAACATCAGGAATAAAATAGGCAGTGACAATGAGGAAAAGGGGTAAAAGGAACTTAATGGATCTTGGTAGTAGTCAGATTTTATCTTGTGGGGACAAGCATGGAAGCTGTACAATTACTGAATAAAACTTACAAGGTTACAAATGGTAGTGGGAAATTTTAAATAAATGCTTTGGAACACTTCATTCCTAAAAATTGGGGGAAGAGTTGAGAACCCAACGCCCCAGAGAATCTGCATTACATTACTGCCCAGAGAGCTGCCTGTAGGACCAATAGAGAAACACAGTTGAATCATGGCTCCACCACTGGCTATTTGTAGGTGAGAAGGTGATCTAAGCTTTTCATGTAATTTCCTGGAGCTCTATGATTCTCCTCTACTGAGGACTTGCTTCTCTCTTTCTACAGAACCGTTTTAATACCTGGCATGCCCTTTGAAACCTTTAGATGAAAGTTTGCTGGAAAACGTAAGAGGTCACTCCTGCTGCCCAGTTTTGCATCTGCATGAGCGCCTTACATGCAGGCTTCATCAGATGAATAAAATCATGTCAAACCAAAAATGTTTCTAGTGGGCTATTTGTCAAATACACCAGCCAGGCCAGTTAAGAATTAACAATATTGAAATGGCCTCTGGGGAGTACAAGAATATATCCTTTCCAGCATTCACTGGATTTCTGCTAGCATTTTGGTAAGCCAGACCAGCAGCATTTCACACATTCGGTTGTATTAGTGATTGAGGGTATATGAGTGAAAAATATTATTATTCATTGGCTTCTGGCCCCTTAGAATTTGCTCCTACCATTAGCACTACCTCCAAACCTGACTTTGAAACAGCTACTTGTCTGATATACATGTTACCAGAAAACATTTGTGAAGTGTGGAGACTTAACAGGGAAAGGAAAAACAAGTTTATCCATTTTGGTGAAGTTTCTAACCAAGAAATTGCTTGAGAAAACCACATAGCCCTTCTTGAATAAAAATGGCTCTGAGTTATGAAAAACCAACCTAAAAGCAATTTAGACTTGGGAAGAAAACAAAGAAAACCTGTCTGAATTCTGAATCTAGTTGTAATTCCATCCTACTTTGTAAAAAACTCACACTGGGATTTCTTAATGAGTTGTTTTAGAATTAGTACTGACCCTAGTGTTTGAGTAGGGGTGGGGAGAACCTTTAAAATGTGTATTCTTGTGAGTATTAGGGTTTCCCAAGCAAAGTAACAAGCTGTGTTCTTTCGGCCATTGTGAACCCCAGCTTATGTTATCAGCCAAGAGAAAGTCCCCGGGGTTCCCTTTGTAATACTCAGTTTCGCAGTAATTAAAGTTGCTGCCAGCAAAACCACTTGAGTATGAGATCATCTCATGAATGAAAGGAAAAATAATTTCTGTGTCTCATGCTCCCCTAGAAATCACTTGAGGAAATTTTGAGACCCTAGTAAACCACTTGCTTCTCCACAAGCCCTGACTCCCCCTTACCTCCTCGATTTTCCTCTGAGCATTGGGATGGGACAAAATAATTTTCTGTTAAGCACCTTTTATGTGCCAAGTATTGAACTCAATGTTTTCACAGTCATTATCTTGAATCTTCACAATTCTAATAAGAACCATTATTACCATTTTAGAGATAAGTGTTCTGCTTCATAAACTGAAGCAGAAGAATCAGGCTTCAAACCCAAGTTTACTTGATTCAGCAGTCTGCAGTCTTTCCTTGGCACTGTACTCGCATGGTGGTTTATCTAGCATTCCCCCCATAGTTCCTAATGCCATAAGAATTATTAACTACCAAATGTGGCTTCCACACATATTTATAGCTCAGATGCAAGGGAACACTTTAACAGGATTATATAGAAATTTCTCAACAAGTCATAACAACAGCACCAGAATATTCATTCCCATCCCATCTATTAAGTTCAAATTACAGCCAACTGTTCATGCAAAGGGAAAGTGACAATTGACAAGGAATCAAATAACTTGTGACAAGAGAAAATGAGGTTTATGTTTTAACCTTGAACATCAAAAATCTAAACCAGCATCTAGCTCCTGTTCTGTTGAAACAAATTAAGCACAATTTGACCTACCACCCTCAAAAAACTAAATATGCTTAATGTAGAATTCTCATAAGCTTTTTTTTTTCCTTCTGCAATGCACTGCATTCTTAGTTTTTCATAATGAAACACTTTAGAACTTTGGAGGAAATTGCTATAACTTTTTTCTTTATGTTTTTAGAGGTGGTTGCCATCTTTCTATCACTACCTGTCTTTATTTTTATTATTGGGAAAAATCACATAATTATAAATTATGTGATTAAATAATTATATAATTAATTTTAAAAAAGCACTTCTCATGGTAAAATACAATCCAGACACAGAAAAATCACATAAGACAAATATATAGCTTAATGAATTTTTGTAAGGCACGTGCTCTTGAAACACCATCCACGTCAAGAAATAGAACATTGCCAGTCACTCTGGAACCAATCCACATGCCCTAAGCAATCACAAACCTCTCTTTTCTCCCCAAATGTAATAGCTCTCCTGAATTTTATGGTATTCACTCTCTTGTTTTCCTGAGCATCACTTAACAGTAGTTTGGTTTCCCAATTTTTTAGATTTTTTATATATTTTTCTCCCCTATTAGTAGTTCTATGAGTAAATAAAATTTACTACTTAGTACCAGTGCTGTGTGAACGTATCTCTATTCATTTTGGTTGTCTGAATCCTATTCTCTTGTAAATTCCTCGGGAAGGCCCCAAGAGAACAATATTCTCTAAATTCTTGCATGTTGACAGCAATTTAAGATCTTTATACTTGAAAATCAGTTTGGCTAAATATAAAATTCTTGGCTCACATCATCTTTAATAAGTCACTACAGTTTTATTGGTAATCTAATTTTCTTTCCCTTATAAATAATTTGATATTTTTACTTGGATGCCCAGAAGATTTTTCTTTTTAAAGACCAGTAACTTTATAGGATATCTCGGTGTTGGTTTTACTGGGGTAACTTTTTCAGGGAGTGTTTGATTTGGTCTTTCAATGTTTTAAATCTTTTTTTTAATTTCAAGAATTTTTTTAATTATAGTTCTTAATATTTGTTCTCTTTAATTTGGATTTATTCTTTTGAGGATTCATATTATGTGTATATTAAATTTGCTAATTAAAATTTATTAAAATTTATTACTTTCTCTCAGATCTTTCTTATCTCTTGTCTTTTTTGATATTTAAGTTTTTCTCCTTTTTATCTTCTCCTTATCCAAAGGTGTTATCTGTTGTGCTTATTCAATATTGCATCCCTTCTAGCTTAGTCTTCATTTTTAATGATTTTTAAAATTTTTCCTTTCTGAGTGATTCACTCCCTGAGTTTCTATCTCTGATGTAAGTTATTCTTTCATATATTGTATCATTTCATTAATGTCTTCTGGACTCAACAGAAGTAGGTATAAATAGAAAAATAGAAGTTAGAAAAACTAGAACATTTTTTATCTTTGGGGGGGCATATCCTTCTGACATATATTATCTATAGGTATGTTATTTTGCTATTCATTCTTTTTCTCTTAAAATAACTTTATGAAACTAAACCTTAATCATGTACTATTTCTAATTTTTATGTGAATTTTTTTCTTAATTATTAAAAGGAGATATGATTCAGAAACATTTTGTTATGGTTTTAAGCTGTATTTCAAAACAATGGCTGATAACCTTCTAAGATCTCCTGGTTTCTCTCCTTTACTTTTATCTGGAATTTCTTTTTCCTTTGTCCTTACTGTCCGCAGACTGCTCAGTTTGGCATCGTTTTCTCAGGAGGAAGCTTCATTATGGATGAGAGTTTTGTCTGTTAAGTGTTTCAAGTTCCCGAGGGCCCAGACTAATCCAGTCCCTTACCACAGATCCCTCATAGGCAGCTAAGTGGAATGTGAACATACTTCCCAGGTTGACTGCTATTCTCAAGGTGCCCTCCTGCGGGCGCCAGTACCTGTCATTAGTGATCTGGGAATTTTTTGGATCCATCCAATACCTAGTTGCTTCCCTCTGCTTCCTCCTCTGCACCGTTTCTGATACCACATATTGTGGCTTTGGAAAGTCTGTCTCTATAACCCACTCGTATTTTGGGCTTCATGGATATATCTTGTCACCTAATTTTGGTTTAGATGTTGTCCCTGAGTTTTTGGGTCTGCACACTAGATGTCCTAGGAAGAAAATTCAGAGAGATTAAGAACTATGTCACCATCATCACCCCAGGATCCTCCTTGTTTGCTTCGTATCTTTATGCTTCATGGAGATTTCCATATGAGTTTAATGGATTGAGTAAGAGCAATGCTAGATATCAGACAGGTTACTTTTGTTCTAGTTTACAGTGGAGATATTAATTCTCACCAAAAATGGTATGGAGTTTTTCATTTTCAGGAATAAATGCAATGTAAAAATGGGTGTCCACAATATAAGTAGAACTGAAAAGATGATGGCTTTTTAAAACACAACTCTAGCTATTTTGCCAAGTATTGTTTACAAACAACTGTAATGCTTCCCCTAGAAATCAGACAACAGGAATGATTGGTGGCCAAATTATTCATAATTTAAATATACCTAAAACATATAGCTTTGGCCAGGACTAAAGTTAATAGCCAGACAATCGGGAACATAACACAATTTACTGTCTTACAGTCCATGCCTTCATTCAACAAATATTTTTGCCAGTGGGTTAAATGCTATGAGATAAAGAGTATGTTTCAACTCAGTTCCTAATGTGATGAGATTTTTTTTTTTTTTTTGTAAGACTTTACAGGACAATAAGGGAAGGAGAAATTTGAAGCAAAGCCAGGAATAACCATAGAGCAAACCATCCCCATTCTGGCCCGTATTTGACTTCTATCACTTCCCGTGAGAGGCTGTGTTCTCTCCCTCCACTGGACCATCTCACATGCTATTTCTTCTGCCCACAATGACCTGTCCCCTTCTAGGTATATCCTACTCAATCTTCAGGTCTCGACCTAATCTTCACTTCTTTATTCTCATAGCACCTTGTACTTCAGCTTTGGAAGGTAAGTCACACTGATTTTTGTTCCCTATAGACAGTATGTTCCATGAGGTGCAAGTACCATGTCTGCTCTGTTCACACCTGCATCCTCAGTTCCTGGCCCATTGTGTGTCTAACAAATGATAATGGAAAAATAAATATCTGAAGCTCAGAAGGGTGACTGCATCTGGGAAGTCATATGTGGATTTGTCCCAACTACAGTTAGAAATGATAGGGGCACCTGGGTGGCTCAGTTGGTTAGGCGTCTGCCTTCAGCTCAGGTTGTGACCCCAGGGTCCTAGGATCAAGCCTCCCATCCGGCTCCCTGCTCAGTGGGTAGTTTGCTTCTCCTTCCCCCTGCTTTTGCTCTCTCTCTCTCTCTCCCTCCCTCTCAAATAAATAAATAAAATATTTTTAAAAAATAAAAAAGAAATGATATACAGTGTAATATTCCTTTGGATAATTATAAATGTTTTTGTTTATTTTAGCTAGGAGATAATTTTCTTTTACTAAGATTCATTTATTTATCTGAGAGAGAGAGAGAGAGAGCATGTGCTCACATGTATACGTGCACGAGAGCAGGGGAGAGGAAAGACAGAGGGAGAGGGAGAGAAAGAATCTCAGACTCTCCACTCAGCATGGAGCCTAACACAGACTCGATCTCACAACCCTGAGAACATGACCTGAGCCAAAATCAGGAGTCGGACATTTAACCAACTGAGCCACCCGGGCACCGCTAGGAGATAATTGTCTATGTTAGAACTTTAAAAATAAAAATAATGTATGAGCATTATGTTTTAGATCCAACAGAACAAATAGTGATAGTCAAAAGAAGGCATTCTTCTGTTAACCTGATGAGAGCAGCTTGCAGCAGGTTGAGATTAGAAATTGTAGCTGTTGGTGATAAATACAGGTTGCAGTTGTAGAACATCTTTTCATGTAAGTCGTACTTCAGAAAAGAAAAAGATTAAAAATAAATCTAACATGGTTTTCCAGGTGTGAGCTGCTAACCAAAAGATTATAAAATCTATCACACCAAGGGTATAAAGAACAAATCTAGCAAAAACAATATTTGAGCATTCCATAAACACTAAAGGGTTCAAATTTGTCACAAAACACTATTAATTTCATGAAATATCATGAATATCTATGACTGGCCATCTAGACTGGAGTGGATCTAGTGAATAAGTATTCAAACCAAGCCCACAAAATAGTCTCTAAAAGTCATGATTTTAATGTACAGGAGCTTTTGACAAAATCCTTAAATGGAAAATACAAAAGAATTTCTTTTTTAAAATTTTAATTCCAGTATAGTTAACATGCAGTGCTGTATTAGTTTCAGGTGTACAGTGTAGTGAGTTAACAATTCTATACATCACTCAGTGTGCATCATGACAAGTGCACTCGTAATCCCCTCACCTATTTCCCCCATCCCCCCACCCACCTCCCCTCTGGTAACCATCAGTTTTTTCTCTATAGTTAAGAGTCTGTGTTTTGGTTTACCCGATTTTGAGAATGACACAAGTAGCTCAGTGGATACCTAGATTTGTTTATAATAGGATCTCTGGCAAAAGCAGGATTATGAGCACAGTTTCAATTGCCTGTCCCAGCATAATACCAGGCAAGTCTATACCAATGGGTTAAGATGCTATGCTGAGCCTGCCTCTTGAGTTTTAGAAAAATCTGGGTCCTGCACCTCTGCTTTGGTCATGACAGTTTCTGACCGTTTGCTTGAGCTGCTTTACTTGGAGGAGCATTAGAATCTGCTTCTAATGAAAGATGCTCATAAATACACCCTCATCTCACTAAGGCCCCATGAGTGGGCTTTTAAAAAACAGTTTCTTCACGGGCCAATGGATCACATTTGCATTTATTTCTCCTGTGTTTTCCTTTGGATTTGAGAAGGATACGTGAAAGCTTAGGGTCATAAACAATCAGCAGCAGCCTTCTTGGCATGATTCATTTCTATAAGGAGGTAGAAAGGTAGACCAAATGACATTTCTAGGATTTTTCCAGACTTATGCTATGACAATTATGAGAATGTTTTACGATTGGAATTGGCAAGCCCCTCTCCTGGGATTTACCATTATGTGCGAGCATAGACTTTTAAGCTATGTATCCCACACCGTGCCTAAGACACTTTAGGGCTTAAAAATGTTTATTATTCCCTGCCAGTTAGCACAGAGGGCTGGAGAACTGCTCCAATGATGCCAAGTCACAGGCCCCATCCTGTAGAAGCCGGTTAATGTCAAACAAAGGAAAGATCCGTTCCCTGGCTAAAACATGCACCTTGAATCTCAGCCAGCTCTTGGCTGCACGAAAATTCAGTGAGTTTACCCTTGATCATAGGAGGACCCAGGAAAGGGAATGTAGGTGAATCAATGCAAAACCAACATCACTCTTGAAAAGAAAATCTAAATATAGTCATTTCCTATTCACAATGTCAAAAGCATCGTCTTCTTAGAAGACATTATAGACTCCACAACTTGATGAAATTACTTTTTTTGTATCCTTAAATCCTTTCCTACATGTTGAGTATTGTTGGAATGCTGATGGTGACAATGGGCAGAATCTACATTAGGTTTGGGTCACAGAGTGACATGAGGTTCATAGAGAACATGTATTTCCTGGCTACAGTCAATAGTATAATGGGTTGTCTGACTCTCATATTTGAAATGAGTTGCAGTAGGGCTATATATACTCTTCTTTCATGGAGTCTCTTTCTGGCTTATGGTCACATAGAGATGGTTCTTTAAACTTTGGTGGAAGATTTACCAGGTTTTCCATTTTAAATTTATTTTTTTATTTTTTTAAAGATTTTATTTATTTATTTGAAAGACAGAGAGAGAGAGAGCACAAGCAGGAGGGGAGAAGCGGGAGAGAGAGAAGCAGACTCCCCACTGACCAGGGAGCCTGACTTGGGGCTCGATCCCAGGACCCCGAGACCATGACCTGAGCTGAAAGCAGATGCTTAACTGACTAAGCCACCCCAAGGCCCCTCCATTTTTACATTTAGATGAAATATTAAGACAAAACAAAAAAACAGAGCAAATAGTTTCATCCTTAATCCCAGAGAATGGGGAAGAAACCCTACCTTTCATTTCAGATTCCTCTCCCTAAAACACATCACCCAGAAATCCACATTCTCCTTTTCTTAGAGGTCTTCTGGAGCACTTCCCAAAGCATTATCTCTGCCATGATATTCTCCTGGCCCCCAATCCTTATCTCCTTACCTTGCTTTATTTTCTTTATAGCACTTATCTCTGTTATTACATTTGGTAATTACTTATTTGTCTTTCTTGTTCCCTGCTATATCTCTAATGCCAAAACAATGCCTGGAATAGAACAGGTAATCAATATAGATTTATTGAAAAATGATTTGATTAAAGTGAACATAAATTAATAAGTAGACATTATGACAGCAAGAAAATGACAAGCATATATGGTGACACATTTTTCAAAACAGCTTTGCCTTATTTTAAAAACACAACTTCCTTCCAATTACCCATTGTCTCAATCTGCCGAGGGAAAAGCCTTACAAAATCTGAATATTGGTTTAGTTTCTTGACAGAGTTGCAAGTAATCCCTAGCTCATTTATTAACCTTTTTTTCTTAACTTTTAAGTCAAGTTATTTCTTTTGGTCCTGGAGGTAAAATTGATATAACATAAAATTAACAATTTTAAAGTGTACAGTTTTGTGTCATTTAGTACATTGACAATGTTGTGAAACCATTACCTCTATCTAGTTTTAATGCATTCTCATTAATAAAATTATTTTTTAAAAAACTAATTATTCATCTTGGAGTGGTAGAAAACTAATCCATTACATTATAAAATGGTAAATAAAGGGAAAGAATCAAGTATTTATCTCAGTATCCCTAGGTAGCTACTACATGAGGTAACCAAATACTAGATGAAGGAAAGTAGATATTTTTAAAAGTACTGACAAATGAAAATGAAATTAAAAGAAATTATTAATTTCACTATTTGGGACCCCCAATGAATTAGTGAATCTAGCCACTGAGTCTACATATGTACAAATATCACAAAAAGAAAGACATCTTGACATTCTGTGTCTTTAACAGAAGAGTACAATGCCATCTATAGTTTTGCCAAAGAGAGGAAATAGAATTTGTCCAAGCCTCTGCATTTAGTTGCAAGTTTTCTAGAAACAGAGAGAACAGAGAAACATGTTGAACCACATCATGATACACAATCAGCAAAGTCCAGACTGTGAGGAACTCTGTAGGCCCAACTACCTAAATTCTTCAAACAATAAATTGTAGGAAGAACAGGCTGGAGGGGAAACCTGTAGATTAAGAGATTTAAAAGACATAACAATTGTTGCTAATGGGCAATATTAAACAAAGTATCTAAGGATGCACATTCAAAAAATGCAAAGAAATTATAAATATAGAAGTCATGGTATGGTTACTTTGGAGAAGAGAGAGATGAGACTGGCTGGGACAGGACATATAAACTTAAAGTTATATTTCCTGATCTGAGTAGTAGTCACAAGAATGTAATTAAAAATTCATTAAGTTCAAATAAAATAAAATAAAATAAATATTCATTAAGTTCCCTCTAGGATCAGGAACAAGATGAGAGTGCTGGTTTTCACCACTGCTATTCAACAATGTACTAGAAGTTCTGTCCAGGGCAACTGGGCAAGATATAGAAATAAAGGCATCAAACTAGAAAGGAAGCAATAAGTCTATCTTTACTCATAGATAGCATGATCCTATATATAGAAAACTCCACAGAATGCACACAGCTATTAGAGTTAATAAATGAATTCAGCAAAGTTGTAGGATACAAGAGCAGTACACAGAATTGAGTTGCATTTATATACACTCACAATGAACAATCTGAAAAGGAAATTTAAAAAAATTCCATTTACAATAGCATCCAGAAGAATAAAACACCTAGGAATAAATTTAACCAAGGAGGTGAAAAACATAAAATGAAAACTATAAAACATTGTGAAGGAAATTAAAGAAGACCTAATAAACGGAAGGACATCCCACATTCATGGATTGGAAGACATAATATTGTTAAGATGTGATTACTACCCAAAGTAGTTTACAGATCCGATGCAATGCTTCCCAAAATTCCAATGACTTTCTTGTGGAAATGGAAAAGCAATGCTCAAATTCATATGAAATTGCAAGGGGCTCTGAATAGCCAAAACAATAATAAAAAACAAGAACAAAATTGGAGGACGCATATCCTGATTTCAAAGCTTATTACAAATCTATAGTAATCAAAATATTGTGGTGCTGGGATAAAGATAACCAGGCAGACTAATGGAATAGAACTGGGAGTCCAGAAGTAAGCCCATGCATCTATGGCTAACTGATTTTGAACAAGGGCGCTGAAACCTTTCAATGGGAAAAGAACAGTCTTTTCAACAAACAGTGCTGGGACAATTGTACGTGCACATGCAAAAAGAATGAAGTTGGGCCCCTTCTCACATATTATACAAAAATTGGCTCAAATGGATGAAGGACCTACATATAAAGCCATAAGAGTCTTTGGAGAAAACATAGGTGTAAATCTTCATGACCTTGGATTGGGCAATGGATTCTCAGATATAACACCAAAAGTACAAACAACAACCAAAATAAATAAATAGAACTTCATCACAATTAAAAAATTTTGAGCATCAAAGATTATCACTAAGAAAATGAAAAGACAACCTACAGAAAGAGTAAGAAATAGGGGCGCCTGGGTGGCTCAGTCATTAAGCATCTGCCTTCGGCTCAGGTCGTGATCCCAGGGTCCTGGGATCGAGCCCAGCATCAGGCTCCCTGCTCAGCAGGAAGCCTGCTTCTCCCTCTCCCACTCCCCCTGCTGTGTTCCCTCTCTCACTGTGTCTCTCTCTGTCAAATAAATAAATAAAATCTTAAAAAAAAAAGAAAGGGTAAGAAATAGTTGCAAATCATATGTCCATTAAGGGTCTAGTATCTAGGCTATCTAAAGTGCTCATAGAAATTACAAAAGGACAAACCACTCAATTTAAAAATGGGCAAAGGACTTGAATTGACATTTGTCCAAAGTAAATATACAGATGGCCAAAAAGTATGTGAAAAGATGCTCAACATCATTAACCATTGGGAAAATACACATCAAAACTATGAGATACCACCTCACACCTACTAGGATGGTTAAAACCACCAACAGCAACAACAACAAAATGCAGAAAAGAACAAGTGTTGATGAGGATGTGAAGAAATTGGAAGCCTCACATATTGCTGGTGGGACTGTAAAGTGGTCCAACCACTTTGGACCACAGTTTGGAAAACAGTTTGGCACCTCCTCAAACAGTTAAAGATAGAATTATGATATAATTCCATCATTCCACTCCTAGGCATTACTCAAAAGAATTGAAAACAGGCGCTCACATAAGTACGTGCACACATATGCTTATGCCAGCACTAGTCACAACAGCCAAGGAGTAGAAATAGTGCAAATGACCATCAGTTGAGTCAATAAACGAACTGTGGCATATCCATACAATAAAATATTATTCAACCATAAAAAGGAATGAAGTAATGATACATGGTCCATCGTGGAGGAATCTCAGAAATATTCTGTTAAGTAGAACAAGCCAGACACAAGAGGTCACACATTGTATGATTCCATTTATATTAAACATCCCAAATAAGTAAATCCTTAGAGACAGAATGCATATTGCTGTTTGCCAGCGACTGGGAGGAGGGCAGAATGGGAAGAAAATGCTTCATGGGTAAGAGGTTTCCGTGTGGAGTGATGGAAATGTTTTGCACCTAGACAGAGTTGATGCTTACCAACATTGTGAAAGTCCTGAGGGCCACTGAACTGTCCACTAAATGGTTCATTTTATGTTATGTGAATTTCACTTCAATAAATTATTTTAAATGCACTAAGCTATTAAAAAATATAACCTACAATCCCACACATACCTCGTCATAAACTCTGTGGGATAGACTAATGTGTAAATGTACTTTTCTCTGGAGAAGAAACAAGAAAGGAGGAGGTGCATACTCTCAAATGGTAACTTTGGACAAGGAAAGGTTGGGCTCTCTTCCTGGCTCACATCATTATGGTAATTATTTCATAAAATGAAAAGTTTCCATTTCCCCCATGTATCCAGTTCATTCTAACACATTTCCTCTGGCTTACTGACAGCCCATTTAAACACGTTTCTTGTATTTTACAGACATACTTGGCAAGTGCAAGACAAAATTGACGCAAACAATGTGGCTTACACAACTGGGAAGCTAAGCTTTCACACTGATTATCCAGCCCTCCATCATCCACCTGGGGTAAGGTGAGCCTCAACATATTTTCCACAAGGCAGGCCAAGGATCAATATCCAAGGACCAATATCCTCCTATATTTTGAGTCTAAAGACTCTATGTTTCACTAGCTAATTTGTCCTACATAGATCCTTCTTCAAGCATAATCCAAACACGAAAGCTCTGTTCCTAAAATCCTGAATAGCCTGACATTCCCAAGGGATAGAAGATTTTGGTGTATTTTTTAAAAAATATTTCTTTGTTTCCTTTTGGAAATAACTATTGGCACTTTTTGCTTTGCCTAGACAAATTTTATGATAGCAGTACGTCTTGAGGTCCTTTTGCATATTTACCATTCCCAAGAGAGTTAAAAGGGAAAATGAAACCAGGGAACACAATGTAGGGTTTTCCCATTAAGTCACATGGCCACTAATCTTATCAGTTAGCCATCACTGCATAAAAACCACTTCATAATTTAGTGGCTTAAAAGAATACCATTGGGGTGCCTGGGTGGCTCAATCAGTTAAGCATCTGCCTTCGACTCAGGTCATGTTCCCTGGGTCCTGGGATGGAACCCCATATCTGGTTCCCTGCTCATCAGGGAGCCTGCTTCTCCCTCTGCTGCTGCCCCTGTTTGTGCGCGCTCTCTCTCTCTTAAATAAATAAATAAAATCTTTTAAAAAAATAACTAGAATAGCCATTTACTTAGCACATGTTTTTACAGTTTGGGCTGTGTTCAGCTGGGCAGTTCTGCTGTTGGGCTGACTAGGAGCTGATTGACCTGGGTGGAAAACCTAAGGTGGCTTGTCTCTGCTCCACTTGATCTGTCATCCTCCAGCAGTGAATTTTCAGAGAGCAAGCCAAAACATAAGGGCCTCTTGAGACCTACATTAGTAATCAGCACAATGTCAAATGGACGAAATAAAGTTTAAAAAATTAGACTAGAAGGGACGCCTGGGTGGCTCAGTTGGTTAAGCGTCTGCCTTTGGCTCAGGTCATGATCTCCAGGGTCCTAGGATCAAGTCCCGCATTGGGCTCCTTGGTCAGTGGGGAGTCTGCTTCTCTCTCAGCCTGCCGCTCCCCCTGCTTCTGCTCTCTCTCTCTGACAAATAAATAAATAAAATCTTTTAAAATAATAGACTAGAAAACTAAAGATTCTAATTTAATATTTTATTTATTTGCTATTTTTTATGAGTTTAGGTTTTGTTTCCAGGTTAAAATTGAAAGCCTAAGGCAAAGTGATTACATGGCTTTGTAAATATTCTTGAAGTACAATATAATGCTTGACATTTTCATAGCATTTTTTACTTTTTCAAAGTATTGCTACATATATATTATGTTGTCTGATCCCTCTTAACATTCCTGTAAGGCAGACGATTGATCATGTGTTTTTATGTTAGATGACAAAATGACACACAGCAACGTTAAATGCTTTCACTGAGTGACATCGGATAAAAGGACATTTAAAATGGAACCCAGGCCTCTGATTAGTTAAGTTTTTTCACCATACCATGCTGCTCTTGAGCTGGACTTTCTAATTACCATAATTTACATAATGTGATGAGCAGAGACATCATCAGACATTACAAACTCTTTAAATACAGGAACTGAATCTTCCACTTCTATCGCAAGACTTAGCCCAGCACATTTCACATAATAGACTTCAAAGATATGCTATAAAGAGGCAAAGGAACACCACAGAGTTGTACCTGTCTCCATCAGTGAATGAAACATTCAAAGATAAGTGAACTGATAGAAGCTTCTTAAGTGAAAGATGATTCCTAAAATGTCTAGATTGTAGTAGGAGAATAATTAGAGTGTAGGCAGCTGTTTGTGCTATTGGTCAAGTTTCCATTTGGAATCATTTAGGGGTCTTTGTATCAAAGTTTGAGCTTTTTTACAACAAATAGAATAAGTCACTTTTCACTGCAGATGAAATGATCTGAATAATGAGTTATCTGTTGAAAGTTGAATTTCATCAATTTGGATCATGTGGGGCAGGGATAAGGTGACACTTTTTTTTTTTTAAGATTTTATTTATTTATTTGACAGAAAGAGACAGAGCGAGAGAGGGAACACAAGCAGGGGGCGTGGGAGAGGGAGAAGCAGGCTTCCCACTAAGCAGGGAGCCTGACGCGGGGCTTGATCCCAGGACCCTGGGATCATGACCTGAGCCGAAGGCAGACACTTAATGACTGAGCCACCCAGGTGCCCCGAGGTGACACGTCTTTAAAGAAACACAGATGTTCCTTTGCTCACTGTCTTTGGCCCAAAAGTCCCATGCTGCTATAATGTAACATCTAGAAAGAAAATATTTTTGGTTCTGAATGAATTATGTGAAATAGATTTTGATTTTATACACATCAGGTGTATATGTACTGTTTGAATTAGGTGACAGAAGTGTTGTCTGGCACCATCATATTTTTTCTTTCATAAGATTGCATTAAAATATAAATATATAAAAGAAGATTAGTATTTGGCCGTGTCATATATGTAAAAGACATCAATTGATCTTTTTTTTAAAGATTTATATTTGAAATATTCTGTGACTTCATTATGGCAAAATCTAAGAGGATTTAAAGAACCCTGATTCTCTCAAAGACAGAGTTGTGCCATTGTTTTGCCTTCTTGGAGTTTGGTAGACTTGAGGCTGATGTTTCCATTTTATCCTCTTGTTGATCATGCTGCTTCACCCTTTATTGCCCTGCTGATGAGATGGTTTTCTACAGCGACTGGTCAGCTTATGCACATATTTTTTCAAGCTTAAAAAACTAGCATCAGTTTAAGGTTGGAACAAGATTATTAATGTAGATCAGTCCTCTCCTAACATCAGAAAATAAGGCATAATCAACCTGAAATGGGAATTTAAATTTACAAAGCACATACATACATATACCACACAGTACTAAACTATTGAGTCCCATAAAAGAATTTCCCCCTTTTATAGGTAAAGAACTTGCTGTACGACGATTTTGAGGCAAATAGACAAAGGTTTGAATGTCAATTTTGCCATGTGTAGCTGAGTTCTTACTAGCTGGCCAACTTTTTCACTTCTCAGTCTCAGGTTCTTCAATCATAAAATGGAGAGGAAAGTATGAAATTCTAAGGACTGTTGTGAGAAATTGATAAATGTACAATCATAATTTGAGAACAAGTATGTATAAGATTGAAAATATTGAGAAAATGTGTGCATTTGGGGGAAGAAGGTAGGATTTGTGTTCTAGATCTGCATTACCCGATATAGTAGACACTAGCCATATATGATCATTTAAATTTTAATTTAAATTAATTATGTTTAAATGAAATTTAAAATGCAGTTCTTCAGTCACATTGACCACATTTTAAGTGCAACAATAGCCATGTGGGACTAGTGTCTACGTATTGGGCAATATAGAAGAACATTTCTGTCACTGCAGAAAGTTCGAATGGACAGCACTGTTCTAGACCATTTATGGAAATAACCAAGTGGTATTTTCCCCTCTCATATTCCCCCTATTCTGGATGTTTGATCATATTTGCTTCTTTCTTATTTTTGTTTAACTCAGAATAAAGTTTTCACAGCTGAACAGTGTTCATTTCTTTAAGCAGAAAATCTGGTTCTAAACTTAGGTAATCAAAATCACTCACTCACGCTAACTAAAGGAGTCATAGAAACTCCATCCAAAAAATATATTTATAACATTTTACTAATTTTTGCTTTTCAAAATGAAATAATGTTGAACATTTCCCCCTAAATCTTAGTAAAAATAAATATCCTTTTTGTTTCTTATTCCCAGTGTTTCTTGGGTTTATCCATCCCCATAGCCCCACCCAACCTCCATTCCCTTCTTATCCTTATACCTGAACTGTCTCTTTAAAATCTCAAGTAGTCACTGTCTCACTAATTCCCCCCTTAAAAAAAAAAAAATGTATCCTATGTAACACCACTGGACTGATATTCTTCAACACAGTCTTGGCTACATTACATCTATAATGTAAAACTCTTTAACAATTCCTCTCTGTGCACAAGAGAATGTTCAATATTCTTCATCTGACATTCAAGACTCCATGACGAAGGCTTCACTGACCTTTTCAACTGGATTTATCCTTTTTAGTCGCGAACCTCTATTGCAACCAAACTTTTTGATACCTAGTGAGGCGTGCATTTTTGCACATCTGTTATCACTGCACTTGATTTGCTCTCTGCATTCTGCTCTGCGTATCCAAAATCTTATCCATCTTCCTTTGCCCAGTTGAAATCCCACCTCCCCTGTAAAACCAACATGAAGCGAGTCAATACTCCAACATGAAGTGTTCGCTCCCTGCAGCTATTATGATCTGTGCCTTTTGTTTACTAATGAACATTATTATGCCTATGTTCATGTCTCACACTGAAACAATGTTTGAACTATAGAATATTGGTTAAAAGCAACTTTTTTCTCTCCAATCCCTTTCCCTGCTGACACAAAAGAGATTTAAGAGGTTTGTTGACTTTAGTGCATTCATAACTTTCTGAATCTTTAACAGTGTTAAAAAATGTAAACGTTTACCATTTTAAAATGCATTTCTCTATTTCTTTTTACAGGTTCAGTTTCTGCACTGCATAAAGCAAACAGTCACTGGGGGTGATTCAGAAATTGTAGATGGGTTTAACATATGCCGAAAGCTCAAGGAAAAAAATCCTCGCGCATTCCAGATTTTGTCCTCCACTTTTGTGGACTTTACAGACATTGGAGTGGATTACTGTGATTTCTCTGTACAATCCAAACACAAGATTATAGAGTAAGTACTATTTATACATTTCTCATAGCAATTAAATAGCTGACTGCAAAAGCTTCATTACCCTAAATCTAAAACTTAAAACAGAAGAAAGCTTCAATTAACTCCAGAGCTTATTTTTTATTAACAGTTTAATCCAATTTTAGAGGGAAAAAGAAAAAACAGAATATTTTCACCATAAAAAAATCATTATCAAATTCCATGAACTCTCTTCCTAATTATTATAAGAGAAATAACTAAGACTTTATGTACATTTGACTTTTTTCACATACAAGTTCTACAGAAGTATAATCAGTACGATTGTAGTAGTCAGAATCCTTCAGCCAGAAAGGAAAAGAATCTAACTCAAATTAGGTATAGCTGTTAGATAAACAACGTCATCTGATATTGATCTCTTTTTTCTTCATCTCTTAGCTTTGCCATCCTCTGTGTTGGTTTCCTTTGCAAAGATGTCAGTAGAATCTCTGCATTTTCATTGTCCTCAGAGCTGGTAATCACATACACAGAAAGCCCTTGTTTCCCAATAGTTACAACAAAACTAGATGACTCACTGCCAGATTTGTATTTAAGTCCATCCTTGAAACACTCACCATGGCCAGGAAGTCAGAGAATTCAACTGGCCATTCCTGGATTACATGTTCATCTCCAGAGCAAAGTCAGTCTCATTTGTGAGAATGAAACAGGAATGTCTGCCTAAATTGATGCCAACAAAAATCATATTTCCCTGCATACGACATTTTATCACTTTTTCATTTAACATTATTTTAACATAATTTTTCTAAGTATCTACAAAGGCCACAGATTTATCCTTTTATTCGAGAATTATCTTACCTTGTGCTTTCTTGGAATCGATTTATTTAATCAGACCTCAGTTCATGAATTTTGGGGTGTTTCCAATTTTTATTTTATCTTATTTATTTATTTTACTTAGTTAACATACAGCACAATATTGGTTTCTGGAGTAGAATTCATCACTTACATACAACACCCAGTGCTCATCACAAAAAGCGCCCTCCTTAATACCCATCACCCATCTAGCCCATCCCCCATCTACCTCCCTCCAGCAACCCTTGGTTTATTCTCTATCTTTAAGAGTCTCTTATGGCTTATTTCCCTCTCTCCTTTATCCCCACCCCTTCCCATATGTTCATCTTTTTTCTTTCTTAAATTCCACATATGAGTGAGATCGTATGGTATTTGTCTTTTTCAGCCTGACTTACTTCACTCAGCATAATACTCTCTAGCTCTATCCATGTCATTGCAAATGGCAAGATTTCATTCTTTTTGATGGTTGAGCAATATTCCAATGTGTACATATACTACATCTTCTTTATTCATTCATCAGTCGACAGACATTTGGGCTCTCTCTATAGTTTGGCTATTGTGGATAATGCTGCTATAAACATCGGGGTACATGTATGCCTTTAAATCTGTATTTTTGTATCCTTTGGGTAAATACCTAGTAGTGCAGTTACTGGGTCATAGGGGTGTTTCCAACTTTAGAGTTGCGTTTGTATTCTTCTTTTAGTAGAAGCCAAATCATTTGAAAATTAACTCATTTAACAAATAATGAAATCCCCAATATACAAACTCATCTTTCTTATATAAACATATGGCCTTCATTTATTCATTCAACAAGTTTTTATTGAAAGCAGCTACTCTTCTTAGTGGTTGGGATACATCCATGGACAAAACAAAGATTCCTGCCCTCATGTAGCTTAAAGCCTAATGGGGGAAAAGGAAATTCGAGATTTTAAAACAAATGAGTAAATTACAGTGACCATTAAAACATTTTTTAAGTATTTAAGAAAAAAGGAAAAGTAGGGAAGAATAAGGGGAATCCGTAGAACCAGAGACTTAGGGAAGATGGAACTTGCATTATTCATGTGTGGTGAGGAAAAGATTTCCTGAGTAGGTGATATTTGAGCATATCTTAAAATTTAATCTTTAAAAATTTAAAGGACTGAAGGAGTTTGTCCAGAAGAGGAACAGTTTCCAGACCTAGCTAGAGCAAGTGTCCTAAGAAGGCTCTAAGAACACATCTGGTGTGTTCAAAGGACAGAACGAGGCTGGTGTGGAGCAGAGTTTTAAGAGAGGAGGTCAGACGGGAGTAAGTTCATGTCAAGCCTTGTTATCCATTGTTTAGAAACATACTGCCTTTCACGCCTAGTGAAATAGGGAGCTGCTGCGAGATTTCGAGCAGAAGAGAGACATTTATATTTATATAAACTTATTTACATTTTAAATGGGTCACCCTGGCTGTTCTGCAGAATATGGTGAAGAAGAGCAAGGGCAGGAACAGGAAGACCAGTCAGGAAGCCACTGCAGGACGGTAGGCTACAGGTAGGGTAACTTGAACGTGAGTAGCCCGTGTGGTGGTAGAGGCAGTGTGAAGTGTTTAAGGATGTGTTACGGCAAACAGCACATTTTCCTGACAGATGGGATGAAAGGTGTGAGAGAAAGATAGCCATCAGAAATAAATTCTAGTTCAGAATACTCTTCTCTGAGAGGTCAGTCACCAAGGTGGAAAAGAGAAGAAATAATTCTTGGACTCCTAGTTTTAACATGACAGTTTTAACTATTCAAAAATTACCTTAACAATCCACAACAGATTGCACAATTTTGTTGTGGCAGAATATAATTGCAGATTCTGCAAGGCTAGTGAACGAAGGCAAAACAAATAAACAAACCCTTAGTTATTGAGTGAGATTAACTGAATGCTCCTCATCTGAATCATAATTTGTCTTTGTTATTTTTTGTAGTAGAATTCCAGAATTTGGTCATTGTCAAACGTTAAGGTCTCAGGGGATATCCCTAGAGAATATCAAGTGGTTATTGTTAATCCACTCAAAATGTATTTTTAACAACAGGGGGTGAAACAAATAGGGTTTTCAATTAATTGAGGGACTTGGTTGCCTGTGTGTTTGGGTTAATTTAATATTCCTCATGGTTAAATGTTTAACTCCTTTGAGATGTTTATGTCCTATCTAGTATAAAAAGATCTTGGAGGCTGCTGGCAGAGTTAGGGTACAATGAAGTATAATGAAAAATAAACAGATAAAGAAACTAGGAAAAATAATAATGGTGAGACTAAGCTACAGCAGTGCATCCTCATGCTTACAAGTTCAATCCCATGAATACCGTTCCTACTCCTTGCCTCGTTAGTGGTGCCAATCATGGTCTAATGACTCAGACTTGCTAAGCTACAGTCACAATATTAATGCCTACCACATACAACCAAAGTGGGAATTATAGAGACAATAGATAGACTCCCCTACTGCCTGGCTCTGAAAGAGAATAAATTTTTTAGCTAGCTAAAATTCTATAAAGTCCAACACAACTACTAGTGATAGATTTCAGTTTCAGCTCTGAGTTTCTACAAACCAAAGCAAGGAGGGAACATAATCTATTTGCAAGATTCAAGACACTTCTAAAGTGTGAAATAAATTTTTCCTGCAGAGCCCAGTAAAATGTGATGTGGTGGGCAAACCCACAGTGACATACCCACAACAAAATCAAGTAGTCCCATCAAATATCACAACTTTCAATGAGACAGACTATTGTAACTAACAAGGAGTATCCATGGCACCAAATTTGATTGCAGGAAATGATTCTACAATCCTTTCACTGGGTTCCTTTGTTGGCATCACTGATGACATTTTGCTTTTGCTGATTTGCAGTCAGCAGGCTGCTGGTTTACATTTAAATGTGTGCCCCTTATGTACTGCTAGAATGTAACCACTTACTCTTCCTCTTTGGAGGCTTTTTACCCTTCCTGAGCATGTAGCCCTGCTGCATTGGGACCTCCCTTTCATTCTGTGGCTGCACACAGAACACTTACCGGGACTCAAGTTTGCGTTTTAGGTTGATCTTCAAGATGTCAACCAATCATCTCCTCTAACATTGTTCAATCCTTAGAATAATGTCTTCTCTAGACCTCAAAACTAAATTTTCTTTCTTTTCCCCTCATGTCATTGCTGAAAATGCTAAATAATTAATTTGTGTCTTTTTTTCTCAGATAGAAAGTAAACACCAGGCGAAAGGAGACAGAGACTGTTTCTCTCTCGATCTCTCTCTCTCTCCCAGAAAGAGATCGAGAGAAAATATTATTATTATCTACATATATGAACTCTTTGGAAAAGAAGAGTGTAATACAATGGTCCATGGGGCACACAATTCTGATTTTCCTTAAATTGATGAGTCACAAAATTCTTTTCATGATATATGAGGATACACACACAGACTCTAAAAGAGAGAGCTCATTACTAGCATAACAATTTCCATCAAGGAATTATGGTGTTAATGAAAAAAAATAAACAGATCACCAGAGTGCTTGTGTAGAAGACCTCCAAGAGGTTTCAAAGTCATGACAACTTTGTCGGTAACACAGAGGATGGTACAAAGGGTGTCATTATATGTACAGAAAATAGGATTGGGGAAAAGGGAGAGAGAAGGGAAATTGAGTCAGGAGCCATAAGGCTAGAATCTTAAGATTAAAAGACAAAATGGCCTCAAACTGAAAGGGTCTGAAACCCGCAGTGTAAACTCTAACATGGCAATTGAAAGGTCAGGTACTGCCCTTTGTGCCACTCAAACCTGGAGGCCCACAGTCTCTTCTGCTGACTGACGTTTTCCTTGATTCTTTGTTCATAAAGCCACAACCTGCAGGCCACAGACTATTCTTTATCTATGTGGAGAGGATGTGGGGAGGAGGGAGGGCACTCCTTGCTTATTCAGTCATATTTGCTTCTTAGTCAATATATGTAAATTCTGGTTTTAAGAGTCCAAGAGCCTTATTGAAAACCTGTTCCTTTCTTTCACTTTCTTTCCCCAGGGTGGGTTCAAGAGGTAATTTTCCATCACTACCAAAATGCAAAGCGTTGGGGCTAAAGACCAGTTCTTAGAGTTTACCATTATAACTGCCTTTGGCTCAGAGGATTGAATATTAATCTGAGTCACAAATCACAGGGACCCAGAGAGCCACAATTTATATAGCACAGGCAATCACATTTTCCTCCTATACCCTGCTTGTTGATAATGGTTTACTCTGTGTGATTGGTCAGCTAAGTGTGATCTAGACCCCAAATCAATGTCACCAAGCCCTTGCGTACATGCAACCGTCTCTTTGGTTTGACCCACCAGGTCTGGTTCCCCGAGAGCTGTAGGATCATACTACCACCTCCTGGGCTGGCCCAGGAACAACTCTAGGCACTTTGCCACCATCCTTGCCCACCTTCAGTTTTTATCCATCCTTCCGTTTTTCTATCTAAAGAAAGGATAGAGTTGGTAGATGCTTTAGGACTGGCTGAAAGTTTACCTTCCCAATAAGTTTAAAAATATATCTTCCTTTTGCTTCCATGTATAGACAGTGCTCATGCTGTGCTACTGATAATGAGCATAGCTTAAATTAAAAAATAATGGTATTTTTTTTTACATCGAAAGTAATATTACCTTACATTGTCATGATCATGATGCATATTCTAAGGAAGGATAGAGAGATCACAATATACTATCTCAAAAGTACTAAAAAGACTTTGGTATTCTCCCAACGTACTGAAAAAAGTATAGAGAATCACATATGCAATGAATATTTACTAACTGCCTACTATGTGCAGGCTCTATGTTAAATGCTGAGAATACAACATTAAATGAGATAGAGTATTGGTGTTTTAGAAGCCTATATACTAAGATACATAGTATAGATAGAGTCTTAAGTGTGAAATAAATTTTCACATATCCCCCAAAAACATATCCCAGGCTAGATTCTTCTTTTCTCTGTGTCTTGGTTTCCCTACCTGTAAACTAGGGATTGAATTAGAAGAGTGAATTTCAAACTTTTAGAAAATAGATTTTTCTTCCCAATCATGCTTCAAAAAAATTATACTTAAAACCCTAATAAAGTGGTTGACCCATGAACTTGTAACATTAAAAATACTTTAATACATAAAAGCTACTATTTTAAAAAATGAAGAATGAATTCATTTCCCGAAATATATAAAAAAAATTTTTAACTGGAATCTTTCAGTAACTTTTATTTTAAATTGATTTGAATCATTCTGGCATTTATGTAGTGGTAAGTCTTCAAAAAATACCTGCTAAATGGATGGCCAACATGAAAAGATATTCAACATCATTAATCATCAGGGAAATGCAAATCAACACCACAATGAGCTATCACCTCACATCTGTCAGAATGGCTAAAATCAAACACACAAGAAACAGCAAGTGTTGATGAGGATGCGGAGAAAAAGGAACCCTCGTGCACTGTTGGTGGGAATGCAAACTGGTGCAGCCACTGTGGAAAACAGTACAAAGGTTCCTCAAAAAGTTAAAAATAGAATTACCCCACAATGCAGTAATTACACTATGTAGAATTTAAGAAACAAGACAAAGGGAAAAAAAGAGACAAACCAAGAAACAGACTCTTAGCTACAGAGAACAAATTGATGGTTGCCAGAGGGGAGGGGAGCAGGGAAATAGGCAAAATAGGTAAAGGGGATTAAGAGCACACTTATCTTGATGAGCACTGGATGATGCACAGAATTGCCATATCCCTATATTATACACATAAAGCTTAATATAACACTGTATGTTAACTATAATGAATTTAAAATCCTTTAAAAACTGCTAAATGAATGAATAAAGAACAAATGAATACATCATACCACAGATAGCCATAATACCTTTTGTACATGTTTTTGGATTCTTTAATACTATATTTCAGACATATCTTCCGAGACAAATTGACCCTCAGAAATGTAAATAAATACTTCATGGCTTTTTAACTTTTTTCTCTTTAAAAAACAGATTAGATGATAAAGGCCAAGTGGTTCGCATCAACTTCAATAATGCAACCAGAGATACAGTATTTGATGTACCTGTTGAAAGAGTTCAGCCTTTTTATGCTGCTCTGAAGGAGTTTGTTGACCTCATGAACTGTAAAGAATCCAAGTTTACTTTCAAGATGAATCCAGGTCAGTGAGCACATTTTCTTAAGCAACTGAAAACATGGATGTTCTTCAACCTTAACCATGTAGAGCATTATCTCGAGCAGTTTTTCTCAAATGTGGCATGTGAAACACTTAGAATCTTTGTGAGCAGCCCCCATCCCTGCTCTGTTGCCTCTCCAGACTTAAAAATACTCATTCTTTACAAATTCTTAGGGAATCTTTAAGCACAGTGAAATTTAATAACCTCCAACCTAAAGAAGAAATATGTGAAAGACAAGCTACAAGCCAAATGAAATCTCATGTCTGAGGTCAAGACTGATGACTTTTATTTTCTGTCCTGATAGTCAATATGAACTGAGGTTTCTGTTTGATTCTTCTATCCCAGTAAACAAATAAAATTATCCCCATGATTCTCACTCATGAAGTACATGAGTCACTTTTACTCATTTAACTTACCTGATCTGGCAGAGATAGTGCCACCTAAAATAAAGCAGTATTGGAAGTAGTCCAGCTATGTGAAATAAAGGAACAGAAAGCATTGTATTTGTTCTGGACCATCTCTACTCAGTGAAGTGACCTCAAACTTGAGGCTTTCCATATCTATTAGTAAAAAGCAGGATTTCTCTCTACTGTTGATTTGGCCAAGTGGGAGATACTTTTAACTTCTGATTATTTTTTGAATTGATCTTTGGCATGATAAAGTAATACTAGAAATCTCTATAAATCCACTGATCTGCAGTCACCACAGGCTGATTTTAAGAGCAATAACATATGAAATTGAAATACCAGGAGAGAAAAATACCAAAAAAATAGAAGTTGGAATCCAAGCTCCACTATTTAATGGTAGTGTTGCTTCAGGCAAATTCCTCAACTTCCTGGAGCCTCAGTTTCCTCATACGAAAAGATGAGCTAATACTCTTTTCAGGATTTTTATGAGGCTTAGAAATAATGTACACAAAATACTGGGAACATAGAAGACAAACCAAGTCACTATCCTTAAAATTATTTGAAGCTGTTAAACTGGAAATAAACATTTCTAAGTAAGAGCTAAATAACAACAAGGAAGAACAATTCAAAGTTTTACACGAAGATAGTATTTTAAATAGACATTATAAAAGTGTCTACAGATGCCTGTACTTTAAATGTCAAAAGGTCTAAAGCAGTTTGTGTCCAATAGCCTGATTTCTGTGAAAAATAAATGCACAGTTTTCAGTCAGAGAAAGACAAATAACATATGATTTTACGCATCTGTGGAATTTAAGAAACAAAACAGATGAATATAGGGGGGAATACAGAGAGGGAAGCAAACCATAAAACAGACTCTTAACTATAGAGAACAACTGAGGGTTGCTGGAGCAGAGGTGGATGGGGGGATGGGCCAAACGGGTGATGGGTGTTAAGGGGGACATTTGTTGTGATGAGCACCGAGTGCTGTATGAGAGTAATGAATCACTAAATTCTACTCCTGCAACTAATATTACACTATATGTTAACTAACTAGAATTTAGATAAAAACTTGAAACAAAAAACCCAGACAAACAAATAAACATAACTGTTTCTTGATGCGAACAAAGTAGCAATGTTATTTTGCATTTTATATTTTCTAGCTCTGCAAATCATTTAAACTCATGATTATTCATGTTGAAAAAATCTTTTGTCTAGGTGATGTGATTACTTTTGATAACTGGCGCTTACTTCATGGCCGACGTAGCTATGAAGCAGGAACTGAGATATCCCGCCATCTAGAAGGAGCTTATGCCGACTGGGATGTAGTGATGTCAAGGCTTCGTATCTTAAGGCAGAGTATCCAGAACAGAAACTGAATCTCCTGTCTATAATTTCAGTAAGATTCCAATTATAAGATATGGCAAGGTTGTCTTCACAGACCAGGATCCATGTCATTTACATATTAATTTCTTTCACATTGAACATGTCACCTTTCTTGGGCGGGTTTTCTTTTCTTCATAATCATATATAATGCCAATTTTTTAGATGTTTTAGCAGTGTTCTTTTCAAATAAAGCATCTCTTCTGCTCTATTGCATGTATGATCTAATTTCTTTTGCCTGTATATGAGAGTCTCCAGAATGCCTACAAATAGTTTTGTATCAAATAAAACTTTTTCAAATAAAGCCTTTTTTAAATAAAGCTTTTGTTTCAAATAAAGGTTGTGTTTCAAATAAAACTTGTCTCAAATAAAACATGTTTCTGCTCTGTTGCCTGTAGAGTCTCAGTTTTCATGACTGCATGTGACTGTCCCTAGCGTGATTGGAAGAAGGCTTTATATTTTCAAAGATCTGTTTTATTCACTTTTATTATAGATTTCTATTATCCAAATTTTCAGACCTCAACACCATGTGACTCAACATTTTCTTTAACAGCTGAATTATGACACCAAACCCAAACATGTCAAATTAAGAAAAAAACCTAGTCTCCCTAAGTTTTTATTGCCCTAAGTAAACATTCCTAAGGATTTCCAGAATAGCTTACACCTGTCTGTGAATCAGTTCTCATTCCTTGCCTTCAATTAATAACTAGGAAAGTTACAACCAAGGTGCACGCAACTCTCCAAACACAGACACGATGTCTGCTAACTTCAGGACAGCTTCACCTGCTGATCTTGCCTTCCTCTATGGCCACTCCTTGTCCCCAGTGGTGGAACACAGATGTCACTGCCAGCCATGAAAGTCCCGTTCCTGTTAAGCCCAGTCCCTTCCCTACCCCTGCTGAGAGCAAATTACCATTTGCTGAAATCATGGTAATACATAGATTTTTAGTTGATACTCGTGGGGACCTAACCAGCCCTCTTATTTTTAAAGTATTAATGACTGTCACCACTGTGGAGCTCTACCTGTTGCCTTAAGACCAAATGAAAACTCTACTTCCATCCATGTGTTACTTCTACCTTGCACTCACTGGGTGTCCATGGCACTGGGAGGCTAGATCATAGGTGTTGTGAGCCCACATCAGCACACCCCTCTGATTCTCTAAACTCAGTGAGTCCACATCACCAGCCCAGGCTCCCCTTTCCCTGACAACACTGCCTTTTTCTGGGCCTTCGTTGTCCTTTCCTATCATCTGGTCTTGATCGAGGTTATGGTAATATATCATGTATGATTAGTGTCTTTGAACTAAAAGAATGGGTTGGGTTCTCAACCCCATCTCTCGTAAAGCACTCCTATTGAACAGGTGAGTTCAATAGAGGCACGGCCTGATTCTAACAGGCAGCATTCAATAGCTAAAAATAATTTTCTGTAGTGACCCTAGCTTCATCCATTTACAGCATCTAAACCCTAGGCACTTGCCAGGCTGAAGTGACTTATTATACTTTTATTCTTTCAGCAGATATTTATCATATAGCTGGTATACGACATGCACTCTGCAAGACTAAGGACGGAGAAGGACTTGAGACTTGCCCGATTGTAGTCTGGTAGGGGAACAGGTAAGGATATGGATGATGATATGTTATATTAACAGAATAGTTCATAGGAAGGCAACCAAGCCAGACTGAGACGATTGATCAAAGCTTCAGACTGAGTTGAACGGGTGTCAATAGTAGTTTTTCAGGCAAAGAAGGGAACATAACAGTCCAAGTCGAAGGACAGAAGAGGCACAGAGAACTGAGAGTGAACAGAGTGCATGTGTTGACTTAAAGTGAAAAATCGTGGACCAGCAGTGGTGTAAATTCTGGGACTGGATGCCTAGGTTCAAACTATAATGATGACAGTTAACTGTGTATTTGAGCATATAACATCTTCCCTGAAGCTTCAGTTTTTCTATCTATAAGTGAGACTAGTAACAGTTCTGATCTCATTAAACGTTTATGAGGATTAAATGAACGTTCATGTAAAGCAATGTTTTCCCAGACTTCTCAAATGATGAGTCACACGTTGATTTGTGTGTGTGTTGTTTTTAAGTTTTTTAAGTTAAGTTTATGTGTGTGTGTGCATGCATATATATACACACACACACACATCTTTTTTTTTTAAGTTTTTATTTTAATTCCAGTTAACATACCATCAGTTTGTTCTCTGTAATTAAGAGTCTGTTTCTTGATTTGTCCCCCTCTCTTTTTTCTTTGCTCATTTGTTTTCTTAGATTCCACATATGAGTGAAATCATATGGTATTTGTCTTTCTCTGACTTACTTCACTTAGCATAATACACTCTAGCTCTATCCATGTCATTGCAAATGGCAAGATTTCACTTTATATGGCTGAATAATATTCCATTGTGTGTGTGTATATATATATATACATATACACACACACACACACACACACACACACACACACCACATCTTCTTTGTATACCTGGACTGCTTCCATATCTTGGCTATTGTAAATAATGCGTCTATAAACACAGGGGTGCATGTATCCCTTTAAATTAGTATTTTTGTATTCTGTGGGTAAATACCCACTAGTACAATTGCTGGATCATAGCATAATTCTATTTTTAACTGTTTGAGGAACCTCCATACTGTTTTCCACAGTGGCTGTACCACTTTACATTCCCACCAACAGTGCAATGAGGGCTCCTTTTTCTCCACATCCTTGCCAACACCTGTTACTTCTTGTGTCACTAATTTTAGCCATTCTGACAGGTGTGAGGCGATATCTCATTGTGGTGTTGATTTGCATTCCCCTGATGATGAGTGATGTTCAGCATCTTTTCATGTGTCTGTTGGCCATCTGGATGTCTTTAGAAAAATGTCTACTCATGTCTTCTGCCCATCTTTTAATTGGATTATTTGTTTTTCGGGTGTTGAGTTTTAGAACATCTTCATAGATTCTGGATACTAGCTCTTTATCAGGTATGTCATTTGCAAATATCTTCTCCCATTCCTTAGGTTGTTTTTAGTTTTGTTGATTGTTTCCTTCTCTGTGCAGAAGCTTTTTATTTTGATGAAGTCCCAATAATTTATTTTTGCTTTTGTTTCTCTTGCCTCAGGAGATATATCTAGAAAGAAATTGCTATGGCTGATGTCAAAGAAGTTACTGCCTGTGTTCTCTCCTAGGATTTTTATGGTTCCAGGTCTCATATTTAGATCTTTAATCCATTCTGAATTTATTTTTGTGTATGGTGTAAGAAAGTGACCCAGTTTCTTTTTATCTTTTTTTTTTTATTGTTGCTGACCAGTTTTCCCAACTCCATTTGTTGAAGAGACTTTTTCCCATTGCATATTCTTTCTTGCTTTGTCAAAGATTAATTGACCATATATTTATGGGTTTATATCTGGCCTTTCTATTCTGTTCCATTGATCTATTTTTATGCCAGTACCATACTGTTTTGATTACTACAGCTTTGTAATATAACTTGAAATCTGGAATTGTTTTGCTTTTCTTTTTCAAGATTGCTTTGGCTCTTCAGGGTCTTTTGTGATTCCATACAAATTTTAGAATTTGTTCTAGTTCTATGAATGCGTGTATTTTAATACAACTTCTTAGATTCATTCCCTAAAGATTATAATTCAGTGGGTCAGGAACTATATTTTTATCAAAGATCCCAGGTGATATGCCTCATCAGAAAAGTTTGAAAAATATTGATGTAAAGCATTTAGTACAGTTTCTAGCTGAAAGTAAGTACTCAACAGATGTTATCTATTATTAGTTATAACACAGGTTGTAGAGGAAGAGGGTAGATTAGGGTAAAAAGAGATATACGAAGCTGGAGACAGAGATGGGGCCAAGTCATGAAATGTCGAAATGTATGTTGCACTAAAGAGCTGATATTTTTATCTTGAAAGCAATGAGGAGCCATTTAAAAGTTTTTAAGCACTAAAGAGCCTTGATCCGATATTCATTATTTAAAGATGCATTTGGCTACATTGTGGATGGAATTGTAAATGAGCAAGACCATAAATTCACTTACGAGGTTGTGAATCTATTTACTGCAAGCAGCCGGATGAGAAATTAGGAAGGATTGAATGAGAGTGCTTGGGAGAGGGACAAGGAGAGGAGAGATACTTAGAGGCCAAATCTAGAGGACCTGAGGACCCATGGTACATAAAGAAGGAGGGAGATGTTTAAGACGTCTCCTGGGTTTCTACTTGGGAAGGATACATTAACATTGGTTCCAAGTACAAGGAGAGAAACCACAACAGCAGAAACAAGATTGTGGGCAAGAAAACAAATCCACTTTTGAGCAGACTGAATTTGAATTGCCCCCGAGTTAGTCCACTTGGCAGCAGGATGTATATGCACACACACAGCTTGGGACAGACACCTGGAATGGACAGCTCCATTTGGAAAGTATATAGATGGCAGATGAAATCATCACTTATTTTCCTGGACACATTTAGTGATTGTGACCAAGGTCACAAGCCTCATGGTAAGATGATAAGCTAGTGATACTGGCCTAGTTTGTGGAATCAGTTACACTTTAAACATAAAGAATTTGCAGTGGCTTATATTCAAACTCAGCTAGACCTCTTACATATCATATTTTGTTGCTAGAAGACAGCATTCCAAGCCAGCACCCCATGGCCTGGCTGTTTCCTTCTCTGTCAGAAATTATTTCTGCCCTGGAAAGGAGGGACAGAAGTATTGGATGCAGTTGCAACAATTTCTGAAGTGTTATAAAGGACATGACATATTATGGGCTACGGCAGCTGGTGCCGACTAAAGATGATTGGGTTTCCTGGATATAATGGTCTAAAGATTTGACTTTCCCCCAAACTCTTAATAGATCTGAGGTAACTTGGACTGGAATTTACCCATATTTGGCAGCGGGGATTCTTACTGTCTGTTCCATTGCTCTGATTTGACTTGGAGAATATTAGCTGCTTGGCTGGAGTAATCGGAATAACTCCGCAGGTCACGAGAATGACATGTCACAAAGTATCTTCACTGGTCTCTATTTCTCCCTCCAGCCAACCACTAAAAGGTGAGCAAGTGAATATTGGTACAGGGAATTTATGCAAAAGAGGGAATTTCATGGAGAAACTGAGTGACACTGAGGGTAATTTCACTGTTCAGGAATTGAAACTAGGAAACAGGAAACATTTTATAAACAAAAATACCACTTTATGTTAAATATGATTTTGAGGACACATTTGAACTGAAATCTCTTGCAGCTGTCTCTGCAATATTCTTCCCTACTGTCTTTTAAGCCTAGAAAATTCTTCCTCCTCCTTCAAAATTTAGGTTAAATTTCACCTTCACTGTGAGACCTTTCCTTATTCTTCTAGTGTGGCTTAAGTGTGGCCTTTCTTCTGGCTTCCACTGAGCCTTACATACAGGTTTGTATATTTCTCCAATCATTCTAGAAATATTCATGAGCATGTGCTATGTACCAGACACTATTTAGAGCACTAGTAATACAGTGATGAGCAAGACAGACATAAGGGCTCTCTTAGAGTTAATGGTCTAGTGGGAATATCAGGTATTGATCAAATAATCACAGAAATAAATAATCTGAATTATGGCAAATGCTATAGGTGGAAAGTCCAAAAAGCTACAGGAGCGTAAAATAAGAGGATAGGACTAAGAAAGTGGGGGCTCAGGGAAGGCTTCCCTGAGGAAGCAGCTTTTGAGCTGTTTGATGAAGAATAATATACAATGATGGATGATACTTTGGCCTCAACAGAAACTCTAAATCTAACAATAAGGAAAATTTTTAAAAGATTTTATTTTATTTATTTATATATTTAGAGAGAGAGAGAGAGAGAGAGAGCAAGCAGGGGGAGGGACAGATGGAGAGAATATCAAGCAGACTCCCCACTGAGCATGGAGCTCAACACGGGGCTCAATCTCACGACCCTGAGGTCCTGACCTGAGCCAAAATCAAGAGTCAGATGCTTCACCGACTGAGCCACACAGGCACCCCAATAAGGAAACTTTTTATCTCACAAAACATCAAGTCCAGGAGCTTCCCCATACTGTATATCCCCATTCCCACCTCTGCGGAGCTATTCTGGCTCTGTCTTCCTTCACATGTATGCTTCATCCTCTGGTAAAGCTGGTAAAATGGCTACCAAAGTTCCAGGTCTCACATTCGACATGACTGCAGAAAGAGAAAGAAACGGATTTTTCTTACCTCTCCTTCTTAGAGGCATAGAAACCCCTCCCAGAACTCCTCTGCAAGGCTTCTCCTCATGCCTTCTCAACCAGAATTAGGTCAAATACACTCGCAACCAGAATTAGGTCAAATACATGGAAATGGGATTTCCATGACAAACTTAAGCCAGGACCTGCCCTTGTGCTGAGGAGGTAGTTTCTATCTCTGGTGCACATGATCATGTGGAGAAGGAGTGAATAACTAAAAAGTTGGAATGAACATGAAGGTTAGATGGCATGTGGGCAACCATCAGTGTCTGTGCTAGATAGGAGAGACTTGTCAAGGGGAAGGGGGAAGCAGGCAGGGAGAGCATGCCAGTGAGAGCAAATAGAGTAAAGACTCTGACATGGAAGGCAGCATGGTGCCCTTGAAGAAATAAAGGAAGGCCATGAGTCTAGAAGCCAGGTAGGCAACCAACAGTGTCTAATATATTGTGAACTCTTTAGGCAGAGATACATTCATTTGTCTCTCCAGTCCCTAAATGTTTGTGGAATAAGTGAGGGGAACTAGGGTGGTGGAGTACTCTATTTTACATCCTCAATGAAATCAGGTCCCATCCTCAGGATCTCAGTCATCCAAAAAAGTCTCAATTTTTTGTGTCAGGCAGGACCTCATTTTTTCTCCTCCTCTACTGTGTAACATATTTTATCTATGCAATACCAAATTTTAGCCTCAAAAGCTTTCCCGCTTTTTCCCACTCTTTCCAAGAATCAGTCCATTCACCAATTTAAAACACTCTGATAAGGAACTTCCAGTTTCCAGTCCTCGCTCCATCCTCACAGCAAGTAAAAAAGCTGAACACGCTGAAAAATCATCAACTCTTCTTAGATCTGTCAGACAAATGAGGCTATAGGGGAAATCGCTGCCCTGAAAATTATACAAACAGAAAGCAAATACAGAGAATCACAACGTACCAGAGTAGAAACTTCCACAGGTACCAGTGCCAGGGTAAGGAGACCTGAATTATAATTGGCAAACTACTGAAGGCACAATATGGACAAGTCTAAGAGAAAAAAAAAGCATATCAGACTATATCAGAGCTTAACCTACCTGGAAGATATAAAATACACAACTCTAGACTCCTTCAGCCATCCTGAGCCACCTAAAGAAGGGAACAAATTGAGAAGCACTGAAGTTCATAGTTGACAAGCACAGGCACCAAAAGACTGAGACCTAATCATAGGATTACAGAGCACTTCCCCTCTCCACTTACATTTTATCACTACCTTATTAAAGGACTATTTACCACCAATCCTTTTACCTTATATATCATGTCCACCTTTCAACAAAAAATTACAAGGCTTACTAAAAGATAAAAAAACAGTTTGAAGAGACTGAACAATCTCAGAACCAGAGTCAGATATGATAGGCATGTTGGAAGTATCAGACCAATAATTCTAAAAACAAACAAACAAACAAACAAAAAACTATGATTAATATGCTAAGATCTTTAATAGAAAAGTAGACAACACATAATAACTGATGGCTAGTATAAGCAGAGAGGTGGAAATTCTAAGAAATAATCAAAAAGAAATGCTAGAGATCAAAAACACTATAACAGAAATGAAGAATATCTTTGATGGGCTCATAAGTGGAGTAGAACCAGCTAAGGAAAGAATATCTGAGCTTGAGGATATGAAAGTATAAATTTCCAAAATTGAAAAGCAAAAAGCAAAAAAAAAAAAAAAAAAAAAAACAACAAAAAACTGAAAAGAATTAGAACAGAATATCCAAGGACTATGGGACAGCTACAACTTGAATATAATTGATTTGATTTTCTATCTGGATGACATATCCACTGCTAGAAGTAGGGTACTGAAGTCCCCTACTATTATTGTATTATCGTCTCTTTCTTGTTTCAGAGCTTTTAGTATCTGCTTAAGGATTTAGATACTCTGATTCATATAAGGGGTTCATATCTACAAAATATAAAGAAGTCATACAACTCAATAACCACCACCAACTATCCAGTTGAAAAATGAGCAGAGAAGCTAAATAGACATTTTTCCACAGAAGACATAAAAAATGGTTGACAGGTACATGAAAAGATGCTCATCATTAATTATCAGGGAAATGCAATCAAACCACAATGAGATATAACCTCACATCTTAGAATAGCTATCATCCAAAAGACAAGAGATAAGTATTGGCAAGGACATGGAGAAAAGGGAACCCTTGTGTACTGCTGGTGGGAATGCAAACTGGTACAGCCACTATGGAAAACAGTGTGGAGGTTCCTCAAAAAATTAAAAATAGAGGGGCGCCTGGGTGGCTCAGTTAGTTAAGCAACTGCTTTTGGCTCACGTCAAGTCCCGCATCAGGCTCCCTGCTCAGCGGGGAGTTTGCTTCTCCCTCTGACCCTCCCCCCTCTCATGTTCTCTCTCTCTCTCTCTCAAATAAATAAATAAAATCTTTTAAAAAAAAAGTAAAAATAGAAATACCATATGATTCAATAATTCCACTTCTGGGTATATATGCAAAGAAAATAAAAACAGGATATCAAAGATACATCTGCACTCCCATGTTCATTGCAGCATTATTTATAATAGCCAAATTATGGAAACAACATAAGTGTCCATTAATGGATGAACAGATAAAGATGATATATATATATTAACATGTATATTATATAATAATGTATAAAAACTATAATATATACAATATTCCATTTATATAATATATATGTACATACATATATGTGCATATGTTATATATATGTATCTGTATTATTTGTACATATACAACAGAATATTATTTAGCCATAAGAAAGAAGGAAATACTGCTATTTGCAACAGCATGAGTGGAACTTGAGGGCATTATGCTAAGTAAAATAAGTCAGAAAAGAAAGACAAACACTGTATGTTATAGATAATAATACTGTACTATATACATGAAATTTTCTAGGAGATTATATCTTAAATATTCTCACCACAAAAAGAAATGGCAATTATGTGACATTACAGAAGGGTTAACACTATGGTAGTAATCATATTACAATATATAAATGCATCAAATCAAAACATTATATATCTTAAATTTACACAATGTTATATGTCAATTATATATCAATAAAGCTGATAAAAAATGATGTACAATAAGTATACTGTGAACAGATTTGGAATTTCATTTCTGCTAAAAGTATTTTTTGTAATTCCATTCTAGTTTTAATGATTTGAAAAAAGATGTAGCAGATGTAATATTTTTGCTTAACTACTGTGTATTTGATATAGTCATTTAATTAAATATTTGAGTAACATTAAGTGCCATTTCTTTTGAGGAAAAAAGATCATTTTTTCTCAGCTTCTATTATAGAATTTTCCCCTGATAATCGCCGATGGTTGGTTTTTAGGAAATTGCTTTATAAATTTGGACTTCTTTTCTTCCAGGAATAATGAAATAACCATTTGCATGAGATTCTAATAAACACTTAGATTTTTAAAGCAGAAACTAGTCTTAAATAGTATTTAATTCATTGTTTACCAAAGTATCATGACAATATCATTAATAGTAAGTACAATTGTTTTAGAACTTCAGGGATAGACTTTTTAAAATTTTTTAATTGTTATATATTTTATAGTTATGACTTTCTAATTTATAGTAAGTGATGATTGGTTTCCATTTATGGTAATGGTATAAAGCTTTTTAAAAAATGAAACTTAAGTAACCATTAAAAGAAAAATATTTCTAATACTGTAGGTGGTATTATTTTGAAGGTGGTAGCACACTGACCAAAGTTTGGAAAGTGTGATCATTTTATGAACAAGCAAACAGAATGGAGAGGAGAAATTTCTTTCGATGACCATATATAGTAACATGTATTATTCTTCATATATTGTTATATGAACAATTCAAACACAAGTTTGGATTTCTGGTTCAGTTCTCTTTCCGCTTTTCTACACTATGAGTATTTCAATTTCAGGTGGAATTAGGCTGGCTACTTGCTATTTCTAAATGTCTGACCCTGTGAAGTAATCCCAGAAATGATTCAGAGACAAAAGTGAAAGGGTACAAAGGTCATTTGAGGATTTAATGAACATGAGAATCTAAATCAGTACAAAAGTGCTCAAATTATGGAGTGCAGAAAAAGAACGTTGGAAGCTTGTTTAAAATGCTGACTTCCTATATAGCTCCATTTGGTTCCAGTAGGCTAGGTCTACAAATCTCGACATTTAACAGGCATCCCAGGGATAGGGCTGTAGGTGGCCCATAGACCACACTTTCAGAAACAGTGTTCTGATCACATGATCCCAAAGAAGCATTCCAGTCCTGACCGAAAAGGCCTCTGGAACCTTTAATAGCCACCGCACTTGCTCCATTCTCCTTGCTCAAGACTTCCCTTCTTTTCCTTTGGTACATCAGTAGCAAAAAACAGTCTCCTTACCCTATCGTGTATTATTAGGGGTCACCAACTCTCCTTAAAAACTGAACATTTCCTTGGAAGCATTTACCACCACTGTAATCAAAGGGTTTACTGCATAATTAATTATCTGGGATCTCTTTTTTCCCCTGGACATTGTTGTGTTCACAATATGCAGTATACATGGGAGCCAGGAGATACTCAATGATTAGTTGCTGATTAAACAAGCAAAGTATCATCTTTGGGTATAGATTTGTTTTCTTTGAAAATAATTCAAATTTCACGTTTGGTAGAAGAGAGGAAATGTTTTCCTTCCTTTTATTTTTGGAGAAGTGGCATTTCCAATGGTCATCCTACAATGTGCCCAGGAAGATGCTGGTTATAAATGTTCTCAAACTGCTGAAACAAATATAACGAGAAAACATTTACAAAGAGTGCAAAAAGGGTGCTTTTGGCTTATTTATGTATGATGTAAGTAGTGGCCCTGCCTAAGCTTTACATTCTCAGGAAGCCATATGGAAACAATCACTGTCAATGATGCTTGATGAACCCAAATACTGCTATGATTTCTCTCCAAGAAATATCGGAGTGCTGACCCAGCTGCATAGTGTCCATTATGTATTTAAAGACACAAATCACAAGGTTTTCCTTTTAATACACTTATGCAAAATTATAGATCTCACCACCAGACTTGTTCTGGGTTAAATCACACACAGAGAGACCTAATTCTTCAGCTGGTGGTGGGGAAGCAGGGTAGAGAAGATGCAATGCATATAGATACGTGGTCTCATTGTAAGACATAAATCACAGCATTTCCTTTGTAATACACTGGGGCAAAATTGCAATCCTAGTTGTTTTGAGTTAAGTCATGCATAGAGAGACCTAATTCCTGGGCCGGTGGTAGGGCAGGACCAGATGGGAAAAAAGATGCAATGACTATAAATATGCACATTAAAGAAAACTTATTTAGTGGTTTCTATTTTTCCCCTATACAATTTGCTTTAAAATTTTAGGCAATGTCTTTGAAATACTGGATTCAAACAAAAATTCAATTATGAAACTCTGGGGAAAGCTAACATTTAACAATCTGCAGAAAGTCTTGTATTTTTTCTTGGATACAACTAAAAGTATTGGTGGTGAGGAATAATGTACCTTCTTTCCTAGGAACCAAAGGAAGACCTGATCTCAAGTCTGAAGACCACATCTGAAACCACCACCACGTTGTTTCTCATCGGCATTATGTTCTGAAGAAACTGAACCAGGATCCAAGTGGAAAACCTCTTAAGGAAGACTAAGATGCTATTTACTTTCTGTTAGCAGCAACCACCAATTATGTAGCCTTTTAAATTAATTTTTAAAAAACAGTGTGGTATTTAAAAAAAAATAGAAAAGAGTATGATTTACTTATCTAATAAACCAACCAAACCAGACAGTCCCTACACTGAATGCTGATTTTTGGCAGATTTTATCCTTCATATTTTGGCACACACAAAAAGTGATTCAACAAGTATTTCCAATTAAAATAGGGAGCCATAGCCAGCATTGGTGACTCTGGATATGTGTCTCATCCTTTGTGAGAGAATGAGTCCTGAGAGTAACTATAGCTGAGCTGCTAGTGGTTCAAGACCTTAATAACAAAGCCTCTTTAATCTATTCATTATGGTATTGGTACTGAAATAGCCAAACAGATCAGTGAAATGTAATAAGGAATCCAGAAATAAAACTACCATGTAAAAGAATTTATTGTATTGACAAATTTGGTAGTTCAATTCTTAAGTAAAAGGATGGATTATTTATTGATAATGACACAGCAGACTATCTTTCTGGAAAAATAAACATAGAAATTTCCCCATCCCGATCTTACACAATCCACAAAAATAAATTATAGATGGATGAATGACTTCAGTTTTTTTTTAAAGAATAAAATCCTGAAAATAAACCCAGGAGACTGCATGTACAATCTGCATTGAAATCCTGAAGTTATAAAATAGAAATTATAGCCATTCGACTATACAGAACAAATTTTTGCAAGTTTTTGTCTGAGTACAAACCAGCAAGGGCTGCTGCTGGCTCCCTGCCAAATGTCAAACCTGATAAAACCACAGACATAAGTGGGGAAATGTGGATTCCCAGAATCATCAAGAAAACGCAAGAAGTCCTGGAGAGAAAGATGACTATCTTGGCCAGGGTTGTGTAGGAAATGGGTAAATGCAGCATGGGCCAGAAATGGACTGGAAAGCAGTGAGGAGATCCATTGGGGAAAATCTTTTTTAACTCTCTTCTTGTCTCAGTCTTGCTAGCCTTGGGGAAATCATGGCTTATTCCTTTCAGCACCCAAATCAATGACAGCCAGAGTGACAGAAGTTAGCTCAAAAGCCTTAATCGGGTGAAGAATTATTGAAAACGGATACCACTGCCCAGATCCTACCCTCTACTTCTGAAATCCCCAGGACTGGCAATATTACAGCCTATAGTCATCACCTCCTCACCATGCTATCTTTTCCTAAGAGTTAAAAGTGATGTAAGACCTCATTCTTCCCTCCACAAACTCACTGAGGTGGACAGAGATGAAGGCCTGGCCTTAGCCTTTAATTAACACTCATTCCCAGAGTAATTGTTACCTCTAGGCAATGTGATCTCACAAGACAAAATAACAATTCACCTAAGGATATGACCACTGTGAAAGAGAGGCAAAGCAGCAACTAAAGAACCAGCCAGAACAGAGGAGCCAATAATTTAGAATAAACATGAAAATGTATCATTAAGGAGATAAGGAAAGATAATAGTAATATGAAGCAATAATAAAAATTCATTTAAAAAGTTAGGGAAAGGGGCACCTGGGTGGTTCAGTTGGTTAAGCGACTGCCTTCGGCTCAGGTCATGATCCTGGAGTCCCAGGATCGAGTCCTTTATCGGGCTCCCTGCTCAGCGGGGAGTTTGCCTCTCCCTCTGACCCTCCTCCCTCTCATGCTCTCTGTCTCTCATTCTCTCTCCCTCAAATAAATAAATAAAATCTTTAAAAAAAAAGTTAGGGAAAATAACATAAAAAACATAGTTGTTGAAATAAAGAGTAAAATATATGAGACAAACAGCAGGATGAGTTCATCTAAGAATGGATTAGGAAATTTATCATTAGGGAGATTAGATCAAACTAAAAAAGACAATACAGTAAATTTTTTAAAATAAAATAGGGTGGCAAAAATAAGCCCCATTATAACTGAAATTCTATAAATAAATGAGAGCCAGCTTGAAGGTATTCCACCGGCCAAATGTGGGACAATTTGAACTTCAAATAAATGACTATGGCTACAGATTGCATAAGAGTAATTCCAGAGTCCATACTAGTATAAATAAATAGATGGAGGTGAATGGAAAGCTCCACCTTTCAGTAGAATGCCCATTAATCATGTGGAAGAGATAATGGAATTAAACTGCCATGATAGTAATAACTGATTCCAATAAAAATCATCAATGAATATTGAAACTAGTAGGTGAAAATTTGTTGAGGAACAGAATATTTACATAGTCTCAAAATAGCTGCCCATAAAACACTTATTAATTACTTATTAATATAATTATGTATTAATGAATAAGTACAATATACATCAAGCAGACTTTAATGTAGAGAAGTCTTGCAGACACCATCTTAACTAAGTAATGAAAGTCAACATCTGAAGTGATGGTTCAAATAGACACCATCTGCTTCCTTGTAGGAAGAACTAGAAAGAACACAGCATCATTGTGCTATTCTTGTCAAAGGAAAAAAAGTGTATAACATTAATCCAAACACGGGAAAACATCAGATAACCCAAACTGAATAACATTCTACAAAGCACTTGGACTTCTTGCCTGTACTTCTCAAAAATGTCAAGGTCATGAATGACAAAGAAAAAAATGAAAAACTCTTCCTGATTGAAGGAGACAAAAAAGATATGACAATTTAATGCAACAGGTGATCCTAGACCCTAGAGAAAAAAGAATGGATGTGTTTACAAAGACATTATTGAGACAATGAGCCAAGGGCTCTGTGTTTGAATAGTAGTATTCTATCAATATTATTTGCCTCTAACAATTGTCCAGTGATTTGTAGGAGAGGGTTCTTCAAGTATTAAAGAGCAATAAGGCATTACATCTTCAATTTGTTCTTTCTCTAAAGTATGAAAAATAATAATACAATTATAACAATTACAGGTTAAATATGTGGAGGGGGAAGAATGAAAAGGCAAATATAATAAATAAAACATATTTATATAAATATATAATGTTAACTTTTAGAGAATCTGAGTTAAGATTATACAAAAATCCTTTTTATTATTCTTGCAACTTTTCAGTAAGTTTGAAAGGAGAAAGGAAAGAATCTTTAAAATGGAGGTAATAATATCTACCTTGTAAATTTAAATAATATGTGTAAAGTGCTTAGTGCTATAACTCAAGCATAGAAGGTATCCAGTAAAGGAGAGCTATTCTACAAACTGGAGCTCTCAAAATATACCTCTGCAGTGGTTCTAATGGGCTTTTTGAAAAAGTTTTCAGACAGTTTTTTGTTTCTCTTTAACTTACAGGGATATTATAGCATGTAGGGTTGTTTCAGTTATAGGAATCTCCCAGAGCTTCTTAAAACCATAAAAGTATTGACTCTTACCTTTTATCCAAGGATTTTAGTAAAAGTATGAATTCTACTCATAACTTACATTAACATAAAGCACATTCCCAAATGGATACTTATTGGATATTTATAATGACCCTGTATGAAGTTAAAATAATTACTCCCATTTTACAGATGAGAACGGAGAACAACAAAAAAAAAATGTTAAATGATTTATATATAATAAATAGTGGGGCACAATCCCACTTCACTTGATCTTAGCCGAAAGGCCAAGAAGCAATGGGGCACAATCCCACTTTTTGTGATTCTAAATCTAGTACTTTTTTCCTAGTTATAATTAATGTTACCATATTATTCAGCATAACAGAATCTTATATGACTCAAAAAAATCAGTTTCTCTGGGACAAAATCTTGCCAAAACAAGATTGGCAATACCAACGAGAGGAAGCAATTTAAAAGGAAATCTGGAATATATAGGAATAAATAAATCTAGCAACAAATGTGAAAGATTCAAAAAACAATGTTAACTTTACTAAGACACTTTGAAAGACCTAAACAATGTAAAAATAAATGATGGTCCTGGGTGTAAAAGTTCAATGTGATGAGTATGTCAGTTCTGTTCCAGTTAATTAATTCATAATAAAATGAAATTAGAACCATAATTCCAACTGCATCATTTTTTTAAAATTTTTATTTATTTATTTGAGAGAGAGAGAGAGCGCGCAAGCAGGGAGGAGGGGCAGAAGGAGAGAGGAGAAGCAGACTCCCTGCTCAGCAGGGAGCCTGATGCAGGGCTGATCCCAGGACCCTGGGAACATGCACTGAGCTGCAGGCAGACACTTAACTGACTGAGCCACCCAGGTATCTCCTCCAACTGGATCATTTATGAACTCTGACAAGCTATTCTAAAATTCCATAAAAGATAAAATGTGTAAGAATAGCAAAGAACATTAAAAACAGAGTAAAGGGGGGACGGAGCAAGATGGCGGAGGAATAGGAGACCTAGATTTCGTCTGGTCTCAGGAATTCAGCTGAATAGGGATCAAACCATTCTGAACACCTACGAACTCAACAGGAGATCAAAGAGGAGAGTAGCAACAACTCTCTGAACAGAGAAGCGACCACTTACTGGAAGGTAGGACGTGCGGAGAAGTGAATCCGAGGCGATATTCGGGAGGATAGATGGCGGGGGAGGGGGCCTCCGTCGGTCGCTTCTGGCAAGTGATAGAGTCGCGGGGCACAAAATTGGACCTTTTAGAAGTCGGCTCCACTGAGGGATGTCGCTCCAGTGGCTAAGCAGGGGTGGAACCCTCGCGGGACAGTGGGGTCTCAGGACCCTTGGGGTCACAGAAAGACCGAGGGAGCCTGAGTGCGCCAGAGCTCCCAGGTATCAGAGCGGGGAAGCCGGCTGCAGAGACGGAGCCAAGGCGCAGGCTCTCAGCTCGGGGTGGCCATAAACTGTGATCCGCGGCCCAGTCGGGCCACTGCTCCTGCAGCAGGGACCCAACAAGCGGCAGAGCCGGGGAGACTCCCCTTCCTTCCCGGGGAGGAGCGGCGCGGGAACGCACCTCAGGGATCTGCTGGGTTTGGAAACTCCACACGGGGTCAGGTGCCAGAGATACAAACGCTCGGTCACAGGCCGGGTGAGCACGGAGTGCGGCTGGAGACCGGGGACAAGGGAATGACTGCTTTTCTCTGGGGGCGCACTGAGGAGCGGGGCCCCGAGTTCTCAGCTCCTCCGGGTGGAGATTGGGAGGCCACCATTTTTGCCCTGGTCCTCCAAGGCTGTACGGAGAGCTTGCAGGGAACAAAAGCTCCTGAGAGCAAACCCGAGCAGCTTGCTTAGCCCGGACCAACAAGGGCGGGGAAATTCAGCCTCCGGCAAAGACATTTGGAAACCACAGCAACAGGCCCCTCCCCCAGAAGATCAGCACGAACAGCCAGCAAGCCAAGACCAAGTTTACCGATCAAGGAGAACGGGAGAACTCCAGCGCTAGGGGAATGCTGCACATAGAATTCATGGCTTTTTTTTACCATGATTCATTAGTTCATCAAAGTTAATTTTTGTTAACTGTTTTTTTTCTTTTTCTTTTTCCCTTTTTCAACCAACATCTTATCAATCTCTTTTTTAAAAGAAAAAAAAACATTTTTTATTTTTCATTTTTAGAGTCATATTTTATCCCTTCATAGTAGTTACCCTTATTTTTGGCATATATATATAAGTTGTTCTCTCTTTAAAATTTTGACATACAGTTTCTTCTAACAGATAAAAATATACCCTAAATCACTAGTGTATGGTTCTGTTCTAGTCTCCTGCCTGATCACATTCTCTCCCTTTTTTCTTTTTTTTTTTAAATCTTCTTTCTTTTTTCAAACAACTTCTTATCTTATCAAGTCCTTTTATAAAATCTTGTATAATTTTCATCTTTACAGTCATCTTCTATCCCTTCATTGTATCAACCCTTATTTTGTACATATATGTCTTTCTTCCTTTAAAATTTTAGGAGGCACGTTTTTCTAACAGACCAAAATACACCCAAAATCTAGTGTGTGGCACTGATCTATGCACTAGCCTGATTATATTTGATCACATTCTGCTTTTTTTGTATTGTTCTGTTTTTGTTTTTACCTTTTTTTTTTCTTTTTTTTCTTTTTTTTGTCTTTCTTTTTTCTCTCTTTCCCTTTCTTTTCCCCTGGTTTCAGGTCTTTTCGGATTTGTATACAGTATATTTGCTGGGGACGTTGTAAACCTGTTAGCATTTTGTTCTCTCATTCATCTATTCTCCCCTGGACAAAATGACAAGACGAAAAAAATCACCTCAGCAAAAAGAACAAGAGGTAGTACCGTCAGCCAGGGACCTACTCAATACGGACATTAGTATGATGTCGGACCTAGAGTTCAGAATCATGACTTTAAAGATACTAGCTGGGCTTGAAAAAAACGTGGAAGTTATTAGAGAAACCCTTTCTGGAGAAATAAAAGAACTAAAATCTAACCAAGTCGAAATCAAAAAGGCTATTGATGAGGTGCAATCAAAAATGGGGGCACTAACTGCTAGGATAAATGAGGCAGAAGAGAGAATCAGTGATATAGAAGACCAAATGATGGAAAGTAAAGAGGCTAAGAAAAAGAGGGAGAAACAACTACAGGATCACGAGAGCAGAATTCCAGAGATAAGTGATTCGATAAGACGAAACAACATTAGAATAATTGGGATCCCAGAAGAAGAAGAAAGAGAGAGAGGGGCAGAAGGTATATTGGAGCAAATAATAGCAGAGAACTTCCCTAATGTGAGGAAGGAAACAGGCATCAAAATCCAGGAGGCACAGAGAACCCCTCTCAAAATCAATAAAAATAGGTCAACACCCCGACATCTAATAGTAAAACTTACGAGTCTCACAGACAAAGAGAAAATCCTGAAAGCAGCTCGGGAGAAGAGATATGTAACCTACAATGGTAAAAATATTAGATTGGCAACAGACCTATCCACAGAGACCTGGCAGGCCAGAAAGGACTGGCAAGATATCTTCAGAGCACTAAACGAGAAAAATATGCAGCCAAGAATACTATATCCAGCTAGGCTGTCATTGAAAATAGAAGGAGAGATAAAAAGCTTCCAGAACAAACAAAAACTAAAGGAATTTGCAAACATGAAACCAGCCCTCCAAGAAATATTGAAAGGGGTCCTCTAAGCAAAGAGAGAGCCTAAAAGCAGCAAAGATCAGAAAGGAACACAGACAACATACAGTAACAGTCACCTTACAGGCAATACAATGGCACTAAATTCATACCTTTCAATAGTTACCCTGAATGTAAATGGGCTCAATGCCCCAATCAAAAGACACAGGCTATCAGATTGGATTAAAAAACAAGACCCATCAATATGCTGTCTGCAAGAGACTCATTTTAGACCCAAAGACACCCCCAGATTGAAAGTGAGGGGGTGGAAAACCATTTACCATGCTAATGGACACCAAAAGAAAGCTGGGGTGGCAATCCTTATATCAGACAAACTAGATTTTAAAACAAAGACTGTAATAAGAGATGAGGAAGGACACTATATCCTACTTAAAGGGTCTATCCAACAAGAAGATCTAACAATTGTAAATATCTATGCCCCGAACATGGGAGCAGCCAATTATATAAGGCAATTAATAACAAAAGCAAAGAAACACATTGACAACAATACAATAATAGTGGGGGACTTTAACACCCCCCTGACTGAAATGGACAGATCATCTAAGCAAAAGATCAACAAGGAAATAAAGACTTTAAATGACACACTGGACCAAATGGACTTCACAGACATATTCAGAACATTCCATCCCAAAGCAACGGAATACACATTCTTCTCTAGTGCCCATGGAACATTCTCCAGAATTGATCACATCCTAGGTCACAAATCAGGTCTCAACCGGTACCAAAAGATTGGGATCATTCCCTTTATATTTTCAGACCACAATGCTTTGAAACTAGAACTCAATCACAAGAGGAAAGTCGGAAAGAACTCAAATACATGGAGGCTAAAGAGCATCCTACTAAAGAATGAATCAGTCAACCAGGAAATTAAAGAAGAATTAAAAAAATTCATGGAAACCAATGAAAATGAAAACACAACTGTCCAAAATCTTTGGGATACAGCAAAGGCAGTCCTGAGAGGAAAGTATATAGCAATACAAGCCTTTCTCAAGAAACAAGAAAGGTCTCAAATACACAATCTAACCCTACACCTAAAGGAGCTGGAGAAAGAACAGCAAATAAAGCCTAAACCCAGCAGGAGAAGAGAAATAATCAAGATCAGAGCAGAAATCAATGAAATAGAAACCAAAAGAACAGTAGAACAGATCAACGAAACTAGGAGCTGGTTCTTTGAAAGAAGTAACAAGATTGATAAACCCCTGGCCAGACTGATCAAAAAGAAAAGAGAAAGGACCCAAATCAACAAAATCATGAATGAAAGAGGAGAGATCACAACCAACAGCAAAGAAATACAAACAATTATAAGAACATATTATGAGCAACTCTATGCCAGCAAATTAGATAACCTGGAAGAAATGGGTGCATTCCTAGAGATGTATCAACTACCAAAACTGAACCAGGAAGAAATAGAAAACCTGAACAGACCTATAACCACTAAGGAAATTGAAGCAGTCATCAAAAATCTCCCAAGAAACAAAAGCCCAGGGCCAGATGGCTTCCCAGGGGAATTCTATCAGACATTTAAAGAAGAATTAATACCTATTCTCCTGAAACTGTTCCAAAAAATAGAAATGGAAGGGAAACTTCCAAATTCATTTTATGAGGCCACCATTACCTTGATCCCAAAACCAGACAAAGGAGAATTACAGACCAATATCCTTGATGAACATGGATGCAAAAATTCTCAACAAAATACTAGCCAATAGGATCCAACAGTCCATTAAAAGGATTATTCACCACGACCAAGTGGGATTTATCCCTGGGCTGCAAGGCTGGTTCAACAGCCGCAAATCAATCAACGTGATACAATACATTAACAAAAGAAAGAACAAGAATCATATGATCCTCTCAATAGATGCAGAAAAAGCATTTGACAAAGTACAGCATCCTTTCTTGATCAAAACTCTTCAAAGTATAGGGATAGAGGGTACATACCTCAATATCATAAAAGCCATCTACGAAAAACCTACAGCGAATATCATTCTCAATGGGGAAAAGCTGAGAGCTTTTCCCCTAAGGTCAGGAACGCGGCAGGGATGTCCACTCTCACCACTGCTATTCAACATAGTATTAGAAGTCCTAGCCACAGCAATCAGACAACAAAAAGAAATCAAAGGCATCCAAATCGGCAAAGAGGAAGTCAAACTCTCACTCTTTGCAGATGATATGATACTTTATGTGGAAAACCCAAAAGACTCCACCCCAAAACTGCCAGAACTCATACAGGAATTCAGTCAAGTAGCAGGCTATAAAATCAATGCACAGAAATCAGTGGCATTCCTATACACCAACAACAAGACAGAAGAGAGACAAATCAAGGAGTCGATCCCATTCACAATTGCACCCAAAAGTATAAGATACCTAGGAATAAATTTAACCAAAGAGGCAAAGGATCTGTACTCAGAAAACTATAAAATACTCAGGAAAGAAATTGAAGAAGACACAAAGAAATGGAAAAACATTCCATGCTCATGGATTGGAAAAACCAACATTGTGAAGATGTCAATGCTACCTAGAGCAATCTACACATTCAATGCAATCCCCATCAAAATACCATCCACTTTTTTCAAAGAAATGGAACAAATAATCCTAAAATTTGTATGGAACCAGAAGAGACCCCGAATAGCCAGAGGAATATTGAAAAAGAAAATCAAAGCTGGCGGCATCACAATTCCGGACTTCCAGCTCTATTACAAAGCTGTCATCATCAAGACAGTATGGTACTGGCACAAAAACAGACACATAGATCAATGGAACAGAATCGAGAGCCTAGAAATGGACCCTCAACTCTATGGTCAACTTATCTTTGACAAAGCAGGAAAGAATGTCCAGTGGAAAAAAGACAGTCTCTTCAACAAATGGTGTTGGGAAAATTGGACAGCCACATGCAGAAGAATGAAACTGGACCATTTCCTTACACCACACACAAAAGTAAACTCCAAATGGTTGAAAGACCTAAACGTGAGACAGGAGTCCATCCAATCCTAAAGGAGAACACAGGTAGCAACCTCTTCGACCTCAGCCGCAGCAACTTCTTCCTAGAAACATCACCAAAGGCACGGGAAGCCAGGGCAAAAATGAACTATTGGGATTTCATCAAGATCAAAAGCTTTTGCACAGCAAAAGAAACAGTCCACAAAACCAAAAGACAACCGACAGAATGGGAGAAAATATTTGCAAATGACATATCAGATAAAGGGCTAGTATCCAAAATCTATAAAGAACTTATCAGACTCAACACCCAAAGAACAAATAATCCAATCAAGAAATGGGCAGAAGACATGAACAGACATTTTTCCATAGAAGACATCCAAATGGCCAACAGGCACATGAAAAAGTGCTCAACATCGCTCGGCATCAGGGAAATCCAAATCAAAACCTCAATGAGATACCACCTCACACCCGTCAGAATGGCTAAAATTAACAAGTCAGGGAACGACAGATGTTGGCGGGGATGTGGAGAAAAGGGAACCCTCCTACACTGTTGGTGGGAATGCAAGCTGGTGCAACCCCTCTGGAAAACAGTATGGAGGTTCCTCAAACAGTTGAAATTAGAGCTACCATTCGATCCAGCAATTGCACTACTGGGTATTTACCCCAAAGATACAAATGTAGGGACCCGAAGGGGTACGTGCACCCCAATGTTTATAGCAGCAATGTCCACAATAGCCAAACTGTGGAAAGAGCCAAGATGTCCATCGACAGATGAATGGATAAAGAATAAGTGGTATATATACACAATGGAATATTATGCAGCCATCAAAAGGAATGAGATCTTGCCATTTGCAACAACGTGGATGGAACTGGAGGGTGTTATGCTGAGTGAAATAAGTCAATCAGAGAAAGACATGTATCATATGACCTCACTGATATGAGGAATTCTTAATCTCAGGAACAAACTGAGGGTTGCTGGAGTGGTCGGGGGTGGGAGGGATGGGGTGGCTGGGTGATGGACATTGGGGAAGATATGTGCTACGGTGAGCGCTGTGAATTGTGTAAGACTGTTGAATCACAGATCTGTACTTCTGTAACAAATAACGCAACATATGTTAAGAAAAAAGAAAAAGAAGAAGATAGCAGGAGAGGAAGAATGAAGGGGAGTAAGTCAGAGGGGGAGACGAACCATTAGAGATGATGGACTCTGAAAAACAAACTGAGGTTTCTGGAGGGGAGGAGGGTGGGGGGATGGGTTAGCGTGGTGATGGGTATTGAGGAGGGCACGTTCTGCATGGAGCACTGGGTGTTATGAACAAACAATGAATCATGGAACAGTACACCAAAACAAATTATGTAATATATGGTGATTAACATAACAATAAAAAAATTAAAAAAAAAACAGAGTAAAGGAAGAACAAGGGCCTTCTATCCTACCAGATGTCAAAGAGAACTATGTTGTAGTAGCAGAAACCATGATGTTAGCACAAGAATTGAAGACTGTTTCATGGTATAACGTAGAGTCCGGAAACATAGCTACGATTTTATTTATTATAAAAGTGACATTTCTCATGTGCTCTCTCTCTCTCTCTCATTCTTTCTCTCAAATAAATAAATAAAATCTTAAAAAAAAAAAAAAGTGACATTTTATGCCAATAGGGAAAGATGTTCTTTCCAATATTGGAAAACTATTGGCCATTCATTTTGAAAGTGTTAAATTTGGACTATCTCTATCACAAGACCTCACTATGCACACATACACACGCACAAGCGCACACGTGCGCATACACACACCAAACCCTTCAAATAGATTTTGGAGTTATAACAAATGTACAAAATATGAACATACAATAAGAACTATCGGAGAGCATTTTATAATCAGGGAGTAGGGAAGACTTCATAGACAAGATACAAAACCTAGAAGATAAGGGGAAGATTGGATCTCACAAAAACGTAAAACTTCTATACAGCAAACATCAACACAAATAAAGACAAAGGTCAGATGATGGACTGAAAAAATATTTGCAAAAGATTTAACAAATTACATTACAGAGAAAACATGAAAAACTAGAAATTAATTTTTAAATAACAACTCAGCTTCAGAAAGCTCTCCCATTTCTTTTCATATGGTGGGAGATGGTCCTTCATTGCTCCTCTGTATAGCCCTCTATCAAAAGTTATTTCACTTTGCATTATATTTATCTGATATACATAATCTCCTTTAGTGGATGGCGTTACAGAAAGTGAGAGACACTAGCATTTCCTGAGTACCTCTAGTGTGAAAGACTCTGCTTAGCATTCCACACTATGTTTTTCCATTGTTCTTTAACGGGTCAAGAAACAGATGGTAAATATCTTGCCCAAGGTCACTGGGTGACTAAGGTGGAGAGTCACTGTACAAATTCAGTCTTTTTACTCCAAAGTCTGTATTTTAATTCCTATGCCTTGTGACTCTTGGTGCTCTGAGAACCTGCCACAGGATCTAGTGAACCCTTGAAGAAACAAATGAAAAACATAATGTAGTCAAAATGGAGGGAAGAGACGTTTCTCTATGGTAGAATAAGCCCCTAACAAAACGGTTCTTTAACAGATGACCATAAACATGGGAAAATACGGAGTCAAAAAGAAAAACTACCCGAGGTCTCTGCAGAGGAATCAAGACAGGCAAATTTTGAAGGGATATCAGAGCTTGGGAGGAGGGACTGGAATAGAATGAGTTTTTCCATTTTTGCTTCTTTGGCCTGTGGACAAGCTTCAGTCACAACATGATGCAGGGTGACTGGCCCTCTGATAGAAACCCCTCTATCCTGCTCACCGGACGAACTGAGTAGTGGGTCCCAGAGAAATGACAGGTACCGGAAAGGGAAGAGGCAGTCTCAGATGGGAGAAGTCTAAAGAAAGAAGGGCCCCAAATTATGCGTAAGAACTCGGAACTTTATGAGTTGGACACACTCAAATGACTCACCTAGAACTGAAAGAATTAATCTGAGATTTAAACTTCCACCACAGTTAAGACAGACTTTCCAGTTTGAGTTTCAGCAAGTTAGCTGCCTGCTAGAATATCAACACTCTTTGGAGCGTTAAAACAGTATACAGAGTCCTGACACAATCCAGAATTATTCAAATGTGAAGAACAAGGAAATGGATAGCGTATGGATCATTTCAGTCCAAAAGGAGAAAAGAGAATGGAAAGAAAAACCTATCTGAAGAAAGAATACTGAAAACTTCCTAAATATACTAGAGGATATATATATACACTGATCCACAGGTTAAAGAACCTCAGTAAACACTAAACAGGAAGAGCATAAATAAAAATCACATCTCAGCATATCATAATCAAACTACGGAAATCAAAGATGAAGAGAAAACATTGAAAGCAACCAGATAAACATATTACATAAAGGGGCATGAGGATTTAAATAACCATGAACTTCTTATCAAGAATTATAGGGACCAAAAAACAGAAGAACCACATCTTTAAATTGCTAAAAGAAAACTGTCAACCTAGAACTCTATATCCAATGAACATATCTTCAAGAATGAAAGTGAAAAAAAGCCGCTTTCATGTAAAATAAATTAAGAGAATAGATTGCCTGACTTAATTCACTTAGCATAGTAGCGCGGAGGACCACAGGGGAAGGGAGGGAAACTGAATGGGAAGAAATCAGAGAGGGAGACAAACCATGAGAGGCTCTGGACTCCAGGAAACAAACTGAGGGTTGCAGAAGGGAGGGGGGTATTAAGGAGGGCACATGCAGGGATGAGCACTGGGTGTTATACACAACTAATGAATCGTTGAACACTACAACAAAACTTCTGATGTACAATATGTTGGCTAACAGAACATTAAAAAAAGAGAGAGAGAGATTAGATTGCCAGCAAATCCACACAAGAAATCCTAAAAGAAGTTCTTCAGACTGAAAGGATTTGGTAGCATAGGTAAATACAAGTGTTTAAGAATGAGCAAAAAGTATCCAAAATTGTAAAAAGAGTAAACTGAAAAATAAGCTTCCTTTCTTAATGTCTTTAAAACACATATAAATGTTTAAAGCAAATATTGTTGTGATCATTGATTTCATGTGTCAACTTGACTGGGCATGGGATGTCCAGACAATTAGTAAAATATTATTTCTGGGTGAGTGTGTGAAGGTGTTTCTGGAAGAGGATTTTCAGGGCAGCGAAATTTTTCTGTGTGATACTCCAGTGGTGGATACACATCATTATACATTTGTCAGACCCATAGAATGTACAACACCAGGCATGAGCTCTGATGTAAACTGTTACGGACTTTGGGTGATGATGACTCCATGTTGGTTCATGGATTATAACAAAAGTACCACTTGTGGTATTGGAGGTTGCTCATGTGTAAGTAGAGGGAGCGACAATAATTCTCTGTACTTTCAGCTCCATTTTTCTGTGAACCTAAAACTGCTCTAAAAAATTTAGTTTATTAATTAAAAAAATAAAAATAAACAGGCTATAAAGCACATTTACACGTTCAGCACATCTATCCTCTGGCTATGGATCTAATGGAAAGACAAAGACAGCAGGCTCTTGTATTATTAAATCACCAGAAGGATTTTACTTTTGAATATTTTACTTTACTCTCTGAAGAGATCCTAAGTTGTATCCAACCACTTAAGTGAAAAAGAATTTGGACTGAATGAAAAACTAAATTTTACTTGGAAAAGTTTTTAACAGTTTCCACCATAAATGCAACCCTTAACCTCTCCTTATTTTCTATTTTGGGAACTCTAGGCCAAAAAGGGTATTTAGGCTACTGTATGGTCATCGGTGCTTACTCCCATGAGAATAAGGAAGATGAGGAAGAGGAACAGAGGGAGAGAGAGAGAAGGACACGATGAGGAAGTGGGGGCACTGAGGGAGGAGAAAGTACTTTTAAACCTTCCCTTTTTATTACTTTGCCTTCTGCTTCTATGGCAGATCATAATTTCATAGCCAAAAAACGGCCATTTTACTATTGTCAGATCCTGTCCTTATGGGAGAGGGATTATTCATGATATTTGGGGTTAGAACAAAATATAGGCCAAATGTCAATTTTGCCACATGCCTTATCTGCATTGTCCTGTCAGAAAATCTTTCTGTAGAATCACAGTAAATGAAACCAGTATGTGTCGTGTGTTGTATTTTATGGGGTTTGCAAAACTTATATTGAAGGGAAAAAAAAAAAAGAAAACATAATTCCTAATAGAATCAGGATGGAAAAGGGTTTTGTGTGTGTGTGATTTCATGTGATCTTAAATGCTACATAGAACTATCTGGACCTAAAATAGAGGAGAAAGAGTTCAGACTGGAGGACTCCATATTTAATAAAATAAAATCTACATGCAAAAATGCTGGCAGGATGGCAAAATAAAAATGACTTAGTAAACATTTAGGTCCCCCTTCCTAGCCCCCTGGGCTAGGCTTGCACAGAACAAACGGTTCCCTTGATGCAAAGATGTCTGCCATTCCTGCATAAGGGTTCTTCTCTTTCCTGGGATGCCTAAGTCATTCACTAAGCATTTAAAGGAAGGACTCCAGAGGTAAGCCAGAAGGTGTGATCCCCCAGCCAAGTTAATTTCCCATCTTCCCCTCTGTTCATGCTTGCTTCTCTACCCTGTCTCCTAACTCCATCAGCCACGCCCTCACCCAAGCCCTATAAGCAATTCATGCCGTTCCCTCTCCCTCAGTCTCAGCATCTATCATTCACCCAGCCCCTTTGCCTCCACATCTAAAATCAAGTTAGCTGCTGTACACTCCCCCTCCATTCCCATTGCAACTCTCCAAGTAGAGGCCTCATCATCTGTTTCCTACACTACTGTAATACTCTCCTCCCTAGCCTCCTTCTAATCTTGGAGGGATGCCTCCCATCTATTCTGCCCTTGACAGCTAGATCAACTTCCAACATACAAATCCAGCGGATCCTCAGCCACTATGTACCCATCTTGCCATAAGAGTTGTTGGAATGGTTATTGCATACACCACTTGTTAAATATTGAGCATCATCCCCTTTGCTCATCTGTCACTCTCTTCCTTAAAACCATTCTCTCTTGATTCTCTTTAAAATTTATTGCTTTCAGGATATAGTCCAACTGCTTAGCAATGCAAATAAGGCAGGACAATTCCCCAAAATAGCAGTATTTTTTTGTTATCACCATTTCTACCTAATGCCTTTTCCAAACCAGTAACCAAACTTTGCAATTTCTTGCCTTAGGGATTCTGATGAGAAAAAATTAGAAGTTTAAGTTTTTCGTAAATTTCTAAACCTTTTGAAGACATAGATTATATTAGAGTCTCTGGAAGGTAAGGGAAAGAGAGAAGTGATGAGGTAATAGCAAACAATCATAAGACATTTCAGGGAAGGGAGAAGTTTGTGAACAGTAGAGTCCAAGCCCTACTCCCCTACCTTATAGCAGGAAGGTGGAGAGATCTTGGACAGGAAGGCAGAACGGCCTCTACAGGGAATCTAGGTCCTAGATGCTAGAGTTCCCACCTCAACAAAGATTCTCATGGGTGATGAAACAGCAAACCTGCAGGACCATGAAGACTTAAGCAATGGATTCTTCATGACAACCACTGTGGACAAATGACTGATACCCTAAAGGGCCTCTTTGAAGACACAACCTTGGGAGCATGAGACACTCCAAGAATAACCAAAGGCATCCTATATTTCCTGTCATAGATCTTATACTCAAAGCAGTTTCCATTTATCTGTCAGGCCAGGGGACGGCAAACCTGATTTGTAGAGGCCCAGATGGTAAATATTTTAGCCCCAAGTTACAAACTCCGCAGTCTGTTGTAGCCACTCAACTCCACCATTGTGGCACAAAAGAGCCAAAGGCAATATCTGAATAAATGGGTATGGCAGTGACACAATAAAACTTTATTTACAAACACAATTAGTAGATGAGATTTGGCCTAAGGGCCAGAATTTGTCAACCTCTTGTCCAGTATATTGAATTATACATTCACTAAGGTCAAAATCATATCTTTCCTTAATTCAGCAAAAGTTTGTTGGGAATTTATCATCAAAACCCCTGAAAAGTTGGCATCAGCATTTAGTAGTAAATAATATAAAATCTGTGCCCTAATGTAGCTTAGATTCTAGCATGTGGGTAGACATAAAGCAAAATCAATAAAATATTAGAGCAATCGGTCTTACTCACCAGTTCTGTTCTCCAGCCTAATGTTCAGTACCCAGTAAGTACTGAGTATAGAGTTGCTCAATGAACATGTCTGGTACTAAAAAGTTTTATAGCCAAACTTTAGTTCGGTTCTTACTAAGCAACCAGAGGCCTAAGCTGCAGAGAACTGTAAGAGAAAGTGGAGTCCCATGTTAGCCCTAAAGCAGCTGGCTCAATAACGCATCCTTTACTGAAGCCTTGAGGCAGTGTCTGCCTTCACCTCCCACCAAGAGAGTGGTGAGGACCAGGAGCTGACGATAGGCATCTTCAATGTGGGTGTTTCTGCAAGGACACTGTGCCATCTCCTGACATGACAGGTGATAGAAGCTCTTGGGGTAGGCTGAATATGACTCCCCAAAGACATCCACATCTTAATCCCCTGACTCTGTGAATGTGCTATCTTGCATGGCAAAGGGGATTTTCCAGCTCTGATAAATTAAGGATTTTGAGATGAGGAGATTATTCTGGATTGTCCAAGTGGACCCAGTGTAATCACCAAGGCCCTTATAAGAGCAAAGTAGGAGGGTTAGAATAGGAAGGATTCATGGGAAACAGAAATGGAGAAGGGGGTGGGAAGCCAGTTGTGGGGAGATTTGAAGACACAACCTTGCTGGAAGATGAACGGAGCCAGAAATCATGTAATGCAGGTGGTCCCTAGAAGCTAGAAAAGGCAAGGTATATATTTTCCCCTAGAATCTCCAAAAGGAATTCACCCTGCTGACACCTTGATTTTAGACCCATAAGATTCATTTCACACTTATGATCTCCAGAACTGTAAGAGCATAAATTTGTGTTGTCTTAAGCCCCTCATTGTATAGTGATTTGTCGCAGCAGTAATAGGAAATGAATATAGTCCCTCACTCCAGAACTGGCACAAGAGGCCTGCAGGCCCCTGGGTCTTACCATAGATGTCCTAACCCACCACCAGCCTTGTGCTTGGGGCCCCTTTCCCAGAGGCAGCTGTGCAGATATCCCTGGCACCACCTGAGCAGCTGAGCCAAGTTGGGGCTGGCCCAGGATTGTGGTCTACTCAGCAACTTTTTCCCCCTTTTCAGAGCTTTCTCCAACTGCTCCACCAAACCCAGCCAAGGGTTTTGCAGGACTGTCCTCCACTCCCTTCCTCTGCATCAGCCTTGATTCACCCCAGGCCAGCAGGGCTTCCTGTGTCCTTGATGGGAAACCACTGTTCTTGGACACATCTCAGCTGTGCAGCTCAGCTCCCTACAACCAATCTAGTCAGCCCAGGGAATGGAGCCCAAGCGGGCTAACTGGTCATCAGGCATGTCAAGCAAACCCGTGTCAATTCCAAAAATTTCAGGTACAAGAAAAAGGATTATGTATTTATTTTTTTTAAAAGATTTTATTTATTTATTTGACAGAGAGAGACATAGCGAGAGCAGGAACACAAGCAGGGGGAGTGGGAGAGGGAGAAGCAGGCTTCCTGAAGAGCAGGGAGCCCGATGTGGGACTCCATCCCAGGACCCTGGGATCATGACCTGAGCCAAAGGCAGACGCTTAACGACTGAGCCACCCAGGCACCCAAGAAAAAGCATTATTTAAAAAGGTGCTGAGGATAAGATCTTCAATTAGACAGGCTTCCTAATCAGACGGTATTGCCAAGAAAGGTCCCCTATGTCTCCATCTATCCACCCCCGTCCCTGAAATTATACTGTTTTCTTCAACATAGGCTCTAGTTTGCAAGTCTGTACAAAGGAGATTGGCCTAGATTGTTCTTCTAAGGAACCATTTACTGTACCACGATCTGTGATCTAAATAGGCTTCAGAGGTTTCTCTTCATAGGTTTAAACTGCATTCTGGCATCCGCCTCACAGCACTGAAGGCCCCCTGCACTAGCATTCTATCCTGAGTCTTGCTCTAGAATTTCAGGTCGGGCTTAGCCAGTAAGGCCAAGATTATTTTTGCATGACAGGGTGAGACAAAGAACTCTTATTGTGGCCGAGTCCTCATCCAATCTTCTTGGATTGGAGTCCTCATCCAATCATCCAACTGATTTAGATTTTATAAATCAAAACCTGAACTTACTATCTCATTTTTGGCTTGATTTATTCTTTGAATCTTTTGTCCCTTTCATTTTTACTCTTTTACCGTATTTTCATTGTTTTTGGTCTACTCTGTGTTTTTATTATTATTTATACTGCTTTCTTCATTCTTTTCAGGACCTTGCCATGGTTTAATTTCATTTGATTGTTTTAGCCTGTTTTATTATAATTTTCATTGCTTTAACATTCTTTTTTGTTACCTACTTGGAGTTATTTTGTTTGTTTTATCTGTTCTGGTTATCTAACATATAATTGGAAAGCATAAGGATATCATCTGCAGGAATAACCTGTAATCCAAGCGAGAAAGAGTACAATATTTTCTCCTCCGGGGACCAGCCGATTTGTTCGATATGTTAGGAAGAATTACTAGCAGTCTGCTGTCAGGGTGAAGAATGAACATGAAGTACAATATAGAGTCTCATTGAGAAATGGGAGTTTAAGCCCTCCTACTGGGGAGATAAAATGTCCACAAGGATGTATTAAGGGAAGTACGAGGTGAGAGGCTCTGTCTTCCCCTCAGAGGTGCTGCTGGGGAGCTCAGAGTCCACAAAGAGTATTCTGAGACTGACTGCTCCTTGGGAAAAGTGGGCCTGATTATTTATTTTAATACTTATTTACTGATCAACAAACTGCTTTTATTGCATTACTGGATCTATAAAATAGATTCATTTTAAAACTATTTTTAATTAATTTTAAAAAGATGACATATGTCTGTGTACATTGAATAATTTTTAAAGTTTCCTTAAGTTGACAATATGAACATTAAAAAAATGAGAATATTTTTGGAACATATACCTGTTTCTAATACTGTGTCACTGGTATGCTACTGAACACTTTGTGTTATGTAATGTTTTCTTTAATTTTTTTCATAAAATTGCAAACTTCACAATTACATTTTATGGTTGATAATTTGACACCTTTAATTGGCTTTTCTCAGTAGACTATTATACACTGAATTAAAAAATACTTTCTCTACAGGTGCTGAGTTTCCTAGAAAACTCAGAGCAAAATCTGCTAAATAGAAGATACTAGCATTTTTCTATATTTTTTGGATTAAATGGATAAAAATTCAGCCCAAATGTGCCCAAAGATACTCCCTTTTCGCTTTCATTTAAAATGTCTGTATTTAATAAGTATTTTATTAGAAGGCAACAGTGATCAAAAAAATTGTATAATTCTTTTAAATGTGTCACCAGGTTTAGATGCTACAAAATTGCTGGCCTTCTTGTTTTCATTCCATTTTGGAATAGAATATGGATGGCCACACCCAATTAAAGTTAGAAGCCCCATCAAAGATAGAGAAACTCCAAGCATTATTTACTTCCTACTGTGCTTTGTCTTTTATTTGAAGTATTTAGTCCTTTGGCAGGCCCTGATTTCCTACTTTTATCTCCCAGTACCTGAAGACCACCAACAGCTCTGCTTCTCCCTCATCCTCTTAGATACGCCTTTCTGTTATCTTCTCCCTCACTCAGCCCTCTCCCCCCTCTCTTTACTCTTTCCAGGCTAGTTGTCTCCCTTTTAGCAAAAACATTTAACAGGAGACCACAGTCTAGCTCTGTAGGACCTCCCAGCTGCAATACTCAAAAGCCACTGACGCTAGCTTCCGTAGCCCATCCTAATTCCCGGAAGAAAATGTTGGATTGGTCTTACTTGGTATGGATGTTCACCCGTTGTACTTTTCCTGGACCCATTTGCCTTTCTCTGCTTTGCTTTCTAGCCAGGGGCCTGGTATTTCCCGGGATCCCTGTCAGCTGGCTTCTGGTGAGTTTGGACAATGGAAGGTTTTATTAAAAGACTGGAGAGCCAATGAAGGGGAAAGCCAGAGAATTTCCCCCTGTTACTCTGCCAGGGTGGCATCTCAGGGAGGGAATCCATCTTCCCCATGGCTCCAGGTCCTGCTGTCAGGGTTGCTATGGTTCCAAGCTCTGATCAGTGATCCTAGCCCCTGGGTTCAGGTCACACTTCCTTCTCCCTTTGTTCCTTCAAGCCCAGAGGTAGTAATGACTTCTTGCTATTACTAATCCTGGCTTGGCTTCCTGCCCTCTTAGTCTTTGCAGCTCTGCTATCACTTGTATAACCAATTACCTGCATTAAATTTCCTGTGTTTTAAATACTCAGAGTACTTTAGGCTATCCTGGGATATCCTGCAGGAATCACCTGGTCTAGTCGTTTGGGTTGGTAGGATAATGCTGCCCTCTTCCCAGTGCTGACCAAGGGGTAGAAGCAAGCAGGCAGAGTGATAAACATGGCCCCTGCTACTGACCGCAAGAAATGCAGAGGGAAAGAGGGGTTAACTGAGCATCAGATACTGGAAAGAAAGAAACGTCTTCAGCCCCCAATTTTCTTTCAGCCACCTTGACCTTGGTCAGCCTAGCCAAGAGGTATTCAGAGGCTACTTGGTATCAAGATTTCCCAAGGCTAACGTTGGTGTAACCTAATTCTCCATCTGGTTTAGCTAGAAAACAAATCATTCTTTGTCAAGTGCAAAGTTGTTGCTTTCTTACACACAAAAGGGAAACGGGCAAACCCTGTGAATTTTCAGTTCACTCATAAATCTCAAGCATGAAGCTTTTTGTTGGCAAAAATGTCAAATATTTGTGAGTTCATAGCTCATTAAATCGATCTATCATATGTTTAAATTAATGGAGTTTTATTTGCAGAATAAATGCACACTTGCTGCTAGTAATCTTTGTAATAAAAATAAAGTCTGTCCCAATTTCCTTAGCTATGGGGTAATCGGTATCAGTCAGAAAAACTCAACTCAACCCCCAGAAAGAGAAGTTGGCTAGCTCCAGATTTGTCTAAGTTTATTTACTGCCCTGTTTGCACGCAAAAGCCATACTGGGAGAATTACCTATGTTTGCAGGGTTTCCTTTCAAGGAACAAAGAGCTCTTCACAGGACAGGCAGTACTTAAAGCTCATGAAATGGAGGGAAAAAAGACAAAACTGGCTGTTCAGGCATGCAAAGGGAAAGAACCATTGGAAAAGTAAACACTGCTACAGCGGTCTAAGCTTAATAAATGATGTGGCAAGGAATGACCCATATTTGGGGCAATTCCTGAGAAAAATGGAGAAAGAAGTTTGAGAGAAAGTGTGTTCCACAACAAAACAAGATTACAGAGCCTTTTAGATAGATTGGGGTTTCACCTGGTGCCCCCAACTCACATTTTCATCTAGAGGAGAAAACGCGCATTGAAGTCCCGGATCCAAGTGTGTTCTTTAGGCAGGAACTCCATCTAGTGGTTTGCACTAGAAATTACCCCAAGGTCTTTATTTTACACACCCACCCACCCACACACACACACACACACACACACACAGCTTCCTTTCATAGACTTGATGAAGACAGAGAAAACATTTCCTCTTGTTGCCTGGCAAGGTTTTCCCTGAGTCCACAGAACCCCGTCCCTTTGTCACCAAGAACTGTACATTTCTTAGCCTCTAGATTTTGCTGTGTCCTCTCCACTCATGGAGGTCTTATATCTAGTTTATCTTGTTGCATATAGAAGAAAAATGATTCCTAATGACCAAAAGGAACAAAGGTGTGTGGGGGGGAGAAGGGCGTGGGTGCATGGGTGGGTGTGTATTGTGTAGTGTATAGTGTGTGTGTGTGTGTGTGTGTGTGTGTGTGTGTGTGTGTGTGTCGGGTTCAGGTATGCAGAGAAAGAGCCCAGTTGTGCAACAGAGTAGACAATGGCTTTTGCCAAAGTTGGGGATATGGGATACATGTCAGTTAGAACAATAGGAGAATGAATGAATGCACAAAAAGATAAAAACAGACGCACGAGCTTGCATGCATGGTGCCTCACGGGACTGGGAAGAAGAGTGTGACCAAAATGAGACAAATATCAACCAGAATATTTAGCTTCTGGCCCTCAACAAGCGACCTCAGGTGGCCAGTGCTCCCCTGCTCCTAACAGCATGTGACTTTGATTACGTACCTCCCCATATGAGCTTCTGACGTTCATTACAAGTGTATTTTAAAGCTTCTTTGACCCCATACCCCTTTGCCATTCTGATAAGTGCTGTGGACCCTCTTCCATCATTTTGTATGTAATCTTGCAAATGATTTTGATGGTTTAAGGATGTCCCTAAAACCCATCCCCGATCTCTAAGTTCACAATTCCATAAATAGTAGGCCTATGACAATTCTTAGCACTGGTACAGTCTTCCCCATTCTTTAAAATTTCCTTATATCTACTCTTCGAAGTTTTCCAGTCCCTTCTTTGCATGCTCCCACACATCACATCATGTCCCTGACTCTGCTTCGCCATTATTGTTCATTCCCACTTGTGTTTCCCATTATTGACTTGTGTCTTTTCCCTCTACATGCTTCTTTCACTTGACATGTTTACTTTCAGCCACACTGAGAGCCAACAGTGTTTTTAAAGGAAATCTTTATGCCCCTCAAGGGGGGAAAATCAGAAAACATGACCCAGGAAAGCAGATGAAGGATAGTGGGTGGCAAAGGGGCTCTAAGAAGCCACAAGAATGTGAAAATAGATGGAGAGAGATTCAGAAAAACACCAGTTAAAGACCTGTCATTTTTAAGGCAGCAGATGCCAGTTTTTGTGGGCTTATGACACATTGTCAAATGCTAGAAATCTTGGCAGCATAGCTGTGGTGCTTGTGTGGCAGGATTCTTTCCCCAAAGGTAACCAAAACAGTTTCTCTCATTCCACAGACTCTTTTTAAATGTAACTTCGGCTCTCCACCCATTGAAAGGTGGGTCTGTGTCCCCTTTCCTTCAGTCTAAATGGTCTAGGACTCACTTAGCACCAACAAAATGGACTGGAAGTAAACTCCAAAGCTAGGTCAGAAATTGGGAGGCTCCCTCTGCCTTGTGCCCTGAAGTGTCTGCCTGGAGCCCTCATTTGCCATGTAAGCAGCACACCAGTTTGGAGGCTGCCATGCTGTGAATAAGCCAAACTAGTTCACATGGAGGAGCCCTGAGGTTATACCAAGAGAGACACAAGAGAGATATCTGGCTGGTCCCCAGATGCTACAGACACCAATTGACTACAACTGAATGAAAGACTCCAGAACCATCCATCAGAGCATTTCCCCAAATCATTAACCCACAGAAACCAAGAATGATAATAATTATCCCTTTGAACCACTGAGTTTTGGAGGAATTTGTCACACAGCAGTAGAAAGTATAAGAGAATGAAGGACTTAAAACAAAACTGAACAAGCCAGGAATCACTCAAATGGAGCACAACTGCAGAATCATCACGTCTCATACTGTCAATGAACACATGCACAATGTCTTCTACCGGCTCCCCTAAGCAGGGTTCACTTTGGGGTGTTCTCAAACTCTAGTAAACACTCTCTTTTCTTTGACCCTGGCCTGATATTATGATCCTATGCCCTGCCCTACAGGACCTCCCCAACCAACTCAGTTCTGTTTTATTTAAGAGACATTACTGTAACACCAGAAGTATTTGCATCAAAACCCAGTGGGGCTCACCCATCACCACTACCTTGATTTCTTCTTCTTCTTCCTTTTTGTTAAATACCTTCCTTCTCAAGTTTTCTGTAAAAGTTAATGTAGCCATGTGGCTTATATAAGTTATAACAAAATGGAAGCCAACTATCTTGAACCATTTACTTTTTTTGGACTTTTGTTAATTTGAGGATAGTTGACAATATTACATTAGTTTCAGGTGTACAGCTTAGTGATTTGACAAGTTTATACATTATGTTATGTTCACCACAAGTATAACTACCCTCTGTCTCACTACATTGCTATTACAATATGCTTGACTCTATTCCTTATGCTCTCCTTTTTATTCTCATGGCTCACTCGTTCCATAACCAGAGGACTGTATTTCTCTCCCCACTTCATTCATTTTGCCCAACCTCCCACTCCCCACCCCTCTGGTAACCATCAGTTTGCTCTCTGTATTTATAGTTCTGATTCTGCTTTTTATTTGTTTATTCATTTTTTGAGATTTCATTTATGAGTAGAATCATATAGCATTTGTCTTTCTCAGTCCGATTTATTACACTTAACATAATACCTTCTAGATCCACCCATGTTGTCTCAAACAATACTATCTCATCCTTTTTTTATGGGTTTTTAAATATATAATATACACATCATATATATACACACATATCCTTTTTTATATATAATATATATACTATATATATATATACATATGTATGTATACACACACACACCACATTTTTCTTATCCATTCCTCTATTGATGGAAATTTAGGTCGCTTCCATGACTTTGGATATTGTAAATAAATGCTCCGATAAACACAGAGGTGCATATATCTTTTCAAGTTAGTGTTTTCATTTTCCCTGGGTAAATACCCAGTAGTGAATTATTGGATCATATGATATTTCTGTTTTTAATTTTTTGAGGAACCTCCATACTGTCTTCCACAGTGGTTGTTCCAATTTACATCCCCACCAACAGTGCAGGAGGGTTCCTATTTCTCCACATCCTTGCCAACATTCGTTGTTTCTTGTCTTCCTGATTTTAGCCATTCTAATAGGCATGAGGTGACATCTCATTGTAGTTTTGATTTGCATTTCCTTAATGACAAGTACTGTTGAGCATCTTTTCATATACCTGTTGGCCATCTGTATATCTTCTTTGGGGAAGTGTTTATGGATTTCTAATTCCATTCTTCAATAAAAGACACTAGGGCTCTTTGGTGAAATGGACAATTTGAGAGCTTGTGCAGGGAAAATACAAAGTGAGTCTGGAGAATCTCACAATGCCAAAAAGTAAAAAGTGCTCAAACAAAAGAATGGAGGCACACCAAAGGTAAACAGGAGTCAACTTGAAAAAGCTCCCAGTGGAGCCATAACAATTTGAGTAACAAAGTAACATAGCACAGTAATACCTCATTTTATTGCTCTTCACTTTTGTGTTTGACCGTCTATTGCCTTTTTTACAAATTGAAGGTGTGTGGCACCCCTGCGCTAAGCAAGTCTATCAAATGCCATTTTTCCAACAGCATGCTCACTTTGTGTCTCTGTGTCACATTTTGGTAATTCTCACAATATTTCAAACTTTTTTCATTTCTATTATATTTGTTATGGTGATCTGTGACAGTGATTAGGACTGCCTGAAAGCTCAGATGACGGTTATCATTTTCTAGCAATAAATTTTTTTAAAAGATTTTATTTATCCATTTGACAGAGAGGGACACAGCAAGAGAGGGAACACAAGCAGGTGGAGTGGGAGAGGGAGAAGTAGGCCTCCCACCGAGCAGGGAGCCCAATATGAGGCTCGATCCCAGGACCCTGGGATCATGACCCAAGCCAAAGGCAGACGCTTAACTACTGAGCCACCCAGGCACCCCTCTAGCAATAAATTTTTTAAATTGAGGTATGTACATAGTTTTTAAAGACATAATGCCATGCATACTTAATAAACTACAGTATAGTATAAACATAACTTTTATATGCACTGAGAAACTGGAAAGTTCATTTGACTTATTTTATTGCAATATTTGCTTTATTGTGGTGGTCTGGAATCAAACCCTCAATATGTTTGAGATATACCTGTATCTGATTATTATCCGAAGTACAAAATAAATATTTATGATTCCCCTTTTACAGATAATAGTTACATTATCTAGAATACATATAATAATTGCTTACATATATTACTTACTATGTCATAGGTCCTGTTCTAAACATTTTGTAAATATTAATTATTTAAATCCTTATAGCATCCTATGAGGTAGATAGTATTGTTGAAACTATTTTACAGATGAAGAACTCAAGGTTTGTTGTGTCAAGCCACAAATAGAAAAGGATACCATTTGTACAGCACATTGTAGGCATTGGCAACCATAAGAAATTATCTTTGGGAGACTGGCCACCATAGGCCCTGTCCAGCCACCCAAGAGCTGGGGGCACTGCCCTCCAAGGCACACCAAGAGGCTCGGCTGTAATTTGCTCTGTGTCCTACAGCCTAGGACTTAAACCTAGACCTAACAGTCTACAGTCTCTGTTCTCTGCCTTACAATCAAAATAGTAAATGCCAGTACTGTAATAATAATTATATTGAGATTATACTGAGATCGTACAATTATACCAAACTTCAATGTAGAGTCTCAGAAGTTGTACAAAGTCTCTATGGGCCCTAAGGAAAATGTAGTCATTAACTTATTAAGTAAAAAGTAAAGTACTTGCCCAACCAAGCAAGAGATCTGAACAACCTGCTCAATGAAGAGACACAGCAAAACCTCTCAAGCAGAACCCAGTAAATCTGAACTCTCTGTTCCCAGAATTTTAGCTGAGTTCCACTTCTAGGGAAAGAAACACACAAGACAACAAGTTGAATTTTTTTCTTGAACTACAAGAAAAATCACAACAACATCTAGGTGTTTTCTGGGGTCATAACAAATTCACGGTCCAGTGTCTAGCCCCTACCACCACACACACATTATTAAAACAAAGAATAATGGCACTGTGGGATACATCAGACAACACAGTGCTATGGGAGTGGAATATTCTCCACAAAGCACCTGCTGTGTGCTAAGAACTGTTCCAGGCACCAACCCTTTATTGTTTTTCACAGCAATCTTTGGAGAAAAGTAGTATTAATACCATTTTGCATATGAACACAAGGTTCAGAGAGATGAAATAGTTTGCCTAAGGTCACACAGCTAATAAGAGATGAATATAGTATTTGAGTCCAACTGTGACTGGCTCCAAAGCCCTTGTCTCTCTTTGTAAAGCCACAATCAAGGAAAAATAAAGGTATAGACAGACCCCTGAGCTCTAGGGAAGGCTAGTCCCTAAAGCCAGAGATCCAGAAATTACCTCATGGCTCTATGACAGAATGTAGGTCCCAAATTCCATGTTTGTAAGTAGGGATCAATCCACAACTGGAAGTGGGTGGACATTCCACTAGGTAGTGACAGATAACTCATCAGGAAACAGCTAAATAGGAGATGTCAGGAAATCTGTCATAGAAGACTAGATTACAGAGGCAGGCTTCCTATCTCTGGGAAAGCAGAGAATGAGTTTCGTTGACATTCCCCCCACATTCTCCCCTGACTACAACCTAATATTAATAGATTGCTTACTGTGGGCAGGATATTTTCCTGCTTTTTTTCATTTAATTCTCACATCATCCCTATGAGGGAGATACCACCATTACTTCCAATTCATAACAAGAAACTGAGAACTAAATTGCTTAACCAACTAACCTAATGTTGGAAAGTCACGGTAGAGCCAGACACTCTGATTCTAGAATCCACATTCTTAACCACTAAGAGGAAAAGAACAAAGTTCAAATACTGAAGTTCAACCCATATTATTCAGTCTATTTAGAATATTAAGTATTATTTCCATTATAATATTTAATTTTATTTTACTCTGATAATGAATTTCATTAGCATTGAGTTTCATTACCATAGTTTTAAAGTTTAGTTTAACTACACTCCTTGGCTGGTCATTAATACTATATTGCATGTATTATTTTAGTACTGGGTTTTATGGTGATGATTATTATCATTATTACAGTTTGGGATTTTATCATTGCTGCCATGCTTAGTGTTTTAGTAATAGTTTAATGGTCTGGGTAGAGATGGAAAAAATGACAATCAAGATATTAAAACAATCTCAGGGTTGCATGTGTCAAATGAAAAATGAGTAAATGCAGCACCCTGTAGCTAATCCTGCAAATTGGTTTACCCAACACCTGTTCAAAAACCCTTTTTGTGTGCCTTCCTGTACTATAACAGCTAGCAAATAAGGAAAACTACATTTCCCAGAACCTTTTGCTGCTGGGGTACTCATTATTTACAGTCTGTGAAGAAACACCTCCTCTCAATCCTTGGAAAGCAGAAGTGACACAGATGACAAGATGACACAAGACACAACATAACATAGCGGTCACACTCCACAAGACAGGATCTTCTGGGGTACTCTGTTCTTCTGGGTAGCTATGACTAAGGTTCTGGCATCACAGGTGATAAGAGTTGGGCATCTCTGGCAACACAATTTCTTCTAGATGACTTTCTATAGTAGTTGGGTGCTTCCACTTGCTATGTTCTTCTAGCTGTGTAACATCAAAACAAGTTCCCTGGCTCTCTTTTAAATTTAATAAATTTATTAATGCCCTATAATAAATCCCTTTCCTAAAGTGGATTCGGTTATTTATAATTAAGAATCTTGACTAATACACAATCAGAGAAAGACATGTATCATATGATCTCACCGATATGAGGAATTCTTAATCTCAGGAAACAAACTGAGGGTTGCTGGAGTGGTGGGGGGTGGGAGGGACGGGGTGGCTGGGTGACAGACATTGGGGAGGGTATGTGCTATGGTGAGTGCTGTGAATTGTGCAAGACTGTTGAATCACAGACCTGTACCTCTGAAACAAATAATACATTATATGTTAAAAAAAAAAAAAAGAAGAAGATAGCAGGAAGGGAAAAATGAAGGGGAGTAAATCGGAGGGGGAAATGAACCATGAGAGAGGATAGACTCTGAAAAACAAACTGAGGGTTCTAGAGAGGAGGGGGTGGGGGATGGGTTAGCCTGGTAGTGGGTATTAAAGAGGGCACGTTCTGCGTGGAGAACTGGGTGCCATGCACAAACAATGAATCATGGAACACTACATCAAAAACTAATGATGTAATATATGGTGATTAATGTAACAATAAAAAATTTAAAGAATAAAATAAAATAAAATAAAAAATTTAAAAAAAAAGAATCTTCACTAAGAATCTTGACTAATCACACCCTTCCACTACCTGACATACTTTTGAAGTGGGAGAGGATATTTAGAGGTTATCGAGTTTGAACTATGTCCTAATGTGAGAGAACTTTTAACAGTAATTTTGACATTCAGCCTCCAACTAGGGAAAGAGGATTCATTTTTGCCACTTAAAATCCTTTACAGTTCACAATGACTTCATGAGGCATTCCCTAAAGGGTCTTTTGCAGGAAAATTTGTGCATGCATACATTTAGGATTCTGTGGTTGAATAAATGTGGGGAATAAGTGCTAGGTTAAATAAAGTTACACAGATTTTTTTTCCTAGAGAATTTCTCAGAGCCTTTCATTTACTAAGGTTCATATATAATCTTTAAGAAGTAGATAAACTGCAATTACTTCCCAAACATTTAACCAAATGTTCTTCTTTTGTGGTTGCTTTCTAAGAATTACTGTTACACAAGATAACTTTTATGGTGCTTGCCTTAAATTAATGAATTACCAGACGAATGGGAATTTCAGCTTCAAGATAGGTGAATGAAGAGGTTGTTTGGAAACCAAAGGTCATTCGGCCCCCTCAGATAACATCACAGAAAAAGACACCAGCTCCTCAGAAGTGAGATCAGTCCTTTTTTCCAACAGCCCTGACTTAAGAGGAATTCTGCTGAGCATATCTGAGCTGCTGCCTCTGCTCTGATATTCCAGGTATCTACTGATGCACTACGAATCACCCTGAAACTTTGTGTCACACAAATAGTATGGAGAGTTCCTATATACTCATTACCCAGGTTCCACTAATATTAACTTCCTACACAAACTTAATACATCATCAAAGCTAAGTTAACATGGTATTATACTATTAACTAAACTACAGACACTATTAAAGTTCACCAGGTGATTCACTAATGATCTTTTTCTATCCCAAGATCCTATCCAGGCTCCTGCATTGTATTTAGTTGTTTACCCTTACTCTCTTCTAATCTGTAACAGTTCATCAGCCTTGTCTTTCATGGTCTTGACACTTTTGACAAGTACTACTCAGTTATTTGATAGAACCCTTCTCAGTTTGGTTCTATCTGGTGTTTTCTCCAATTCTGTAACTGGAATGAGATTATGTCAAACTACTTACTGTCTGGCTTCTAAGAGGGAAAAGAGGAAGCTGCTTGTCTTCTGAAAGCCTGCAGAGCAACACTGAAGCTTCTATTGGTCAAGGCAAGATAGATTCAAGGGGAGGGGCAAGAGAGTCCACCTCTGGATGTGAGGAGCAGATTGACCTACAGGAATGGAAGTAACAGATGGCGGCCATTTTGAAGACAATCTACGACAACTGGGTTTTCAAAAATACTTTAAAAATCTACCTAACAAGACAACCTTGAATCCTGGGAATCTGTCGCTGTCATACTGAACATTTCTAATTATGTGAAATTTCTTTAAAATAGGATTACTGGCAACTGTTTTGTCTACCTCACAGGGTGTGGTTGGTAGCCATGGATGATTGTGGGAAGATCTCCCTTACTAAAGTGGAAAAACTGCCAGGGGAGAGTACAGTTAGCTGGCAGCTTCCAGATGCTGCATTTTGGCCATCTGTGATAGTATTCATTCTGGGACCAGACCCTCCCCAGGCTCTTCCTAGCCAGTGACGCAGTACGGCAGTAGAGCTAGAACCATACCATTTCTGCTTCGTCACAGGATTCTCTAGCAAGCACTCTGTTCAGGAGCTCCCCATCAGCCCAGTAGAGACATACCCAAAGCTACACTGCAGTCTAATCTTCTTCCTACTCATCTCTTTTCTCCTCTGGTCCTTCCAGGGCTGTCAGACCTGCATTGTACTTGAAGGCTCTCCCCGGCCACCACTGTTCTCCCTCCCCTTCATCGTTCACAGGCATTCCCCTCAGTAAATCTCTCACGCTACTAATTTCATCTTGCCATCTGCTCCCAGAAGGACATGTCTTGACACACAGAATGCTGCGAGGATCAATGAGATTGTGAATGCAAATAGTCTTTGAAAACCATAGCAAGAAGACTAAGCATTAGGTATTATCACTTAAAAAAAAAATACAGGGGCAAATTGTTTTATACAACTCAATAGCCTTTTAGAACTCATTGCATCACTACTTCATTCATTTATTAATACTGATATTCTTTTTGTTGTTGTTCAAAGAATACTGATATTCTTAGTGATAGCACTCAGTTTAAAAAGATTAGATTAAATAGGCCCCATGTAAGAAAGTATCTAAATTGGTATTGAACTGAGATGCTCATCTAAAAGAGAATTTACTTCTTAAAGAGATAAGTTTCAGTTATCTGGGATATTCATTCAAGGTCAAAAAACTAAGTCTTTCTGTGTTTGGTCCTCTCCCTGGGATGCCACCTTTTCTGGGGAATTGGGGACTTGCTGGCTACCCTGGATTAGTAATCTATGGCTGAAGCCCCAACCAGAAGTTCCCAAGATGATGAGGATCATTCCTCCTCTTTTTATTACAATAACCTGCAGAGCAGGAGTCCTCTATAGCCAGCCTCTTTCCTGGATCTTCTCCTGTCCATTGTATTCTACACTTGGCAGAAAGGGTTTCATTCTTCTACTCGATATCCTTATTAACTTAACTAATACTTTTAAGACTAAGTCAAAATGCCTTGGTCTGACCACAGGCTACCACTTGCTCACCTCACTCTGCTCCCTGCAACACACACACACACAAACACACACACACACACACACACACACACACACACACACACACACACACAAACACAGTCTGCTTCAGCCATATTTCATCATCCTTGGAGATACACATTTTTTTTCACATCATAATACCCCTGAGGTTGGGACACATCTGAAAATCATTGTAAAACAGGAAAAGTTGTTAACTCAAAGCTCTGGTCTTACATGTACAAGCATGAAAAGCACCAGTTTCAAAACTGTCAGAATGGGTGTTAGCTTGGAAGAAAATCCCAGAAACAACAGTGGACCACCCTTTTAACCCTTAGGTACCAAATGTCATGAGGAGGTTATGGGGGAGGGGGGTGAATCAGAGGCATTTAGCATCATTACCCAGGGAGAAATCAAAAGTAGGCTACTTCCAGATATGCAAACCCAACTGAAGGGTCCAGCCCCAAAGGCTCAGTTCTTCCATGAATTCTTTCAAGAAATGCTGTATCAGCAATGCTCTGTCACCAATGTTCTTCACCATACTGTGTGCAAAAACTTAGAGTCACTGCATCTGAATGAAAAACACCTTTCAAAAGACTCTGACCCTAAAAGTGAAATTTTAGGAATACTGAGAGCAAAATATTTTACATATATATTATTTTGCTATATTTGATAGAGTGTTATTTGGTAAAATGTATGTCTAGTTAAGAACTAAAAAAACGTGGAGACTGAGAAGATGGTGGAGTAGAAGGGTCCTAAGAATTAAAAAAAAAAAATGCTCTTTCAAATAGTATTTAAACCCTAAGTTATAAGAAAAGTTATGCCATATTTAACTGGCAGTATTTTTCTCTTTCTTGGGGGTATATAAAATAAGGGCTCATCTTAAAATCAATGGTGTCTCAAAGTATATGAGATACAGTAGAACCTCTTTGTTCTCTTGCTTTCTCTGATCTCTGGACTTTCATGTGTTCTGCTCTTACTTTCTAGAACACTCTCTTTGCCTGGTTAACTCCTACTCATCCTCTGGGTTTTAGCTTATCATTTCCATGAAGTCTTCCTTAACCTCCCCACCCCCACCTTCAAACTATTGAGTTCCCCCTGCTACACAGGGCTCTCCAGCACTGATACTGCAACTCTCCCAACAATTATCACCCTCACTGTCACTGCTTGTATAATTTTCTGTCTCCCCCACAGACTGAAACTCCTCAAAAACAGGGAACTCCTCCATCTTGCTCACTTTGCCTGGCATAGTTGGCACTCAATGAATATTCATTCATCAGCAAATAAATTAGCAAATGAATAAGTGCCTCCATTGCACAGCATATAAGTCAATTCATTCAATCTTAAATGACAAAGCAACAAGAATTTTATCTCACAGATGGGGAAACTGAGGCACAGAGAGTAAGAAGCTAGTTAGTGATGGAGTCAAAACTAAAATTTCCTAAAGCCCCATGTTATAGTGACACCTGATGTTTATTGGGCATTTACTATGCCCCTCACTGTTCTGACTTCTGTATATGTAGAGTCTCAACTGACTCTCTCAAAACCTCTGTTAGATGAGAATGATTAGTATCCTCATTTTATGGAGAGGGAAATTGAGGTGCAAAGTCATCAGTAAAATTTCCTAGATAATAGAGCTAATAAGTGGCACAATCCAGATACAAACCCAAGCAAACTCCAGAGGACTTTCCACAGCCTTAGAGGTACTGGTAAATGGAATCAGAAATGTAGCAATAGTAAACACTATTAGTTACTAGCAGATCAGTTCTTAAGAATGTGTTTTCAAGGGGCGCCTGAGTGGCTCAGTCATTAAGCGTCTGCCTTCGGCTCAGGTCATGATCCCAGGGTCCTGGGACTGAGCCCCGCATCGGGCTCCCTGCTCCGCGGGAAGCCTGCTTCTCCCTCTCCCACTCCCCCTGCTTGTGTTCCCTCTCTCGCTGTGTCTCTCTCTGTAAAATAAATAAATAAAATCTTTAAAAAAATGTGTTTTCAAGCTAGTCCAAGACAAATAACTTTATTTCAGTGGATATTGATACCAACAAAAACAATTAAGTTCTAACAGTTGAAAAGGCGCCCTCAGTTTGACACAGCCAACTCTTCAAGTAGCTCTAAAGCCCTGGATGAAAAAATTAAACCGTTTCTTTTCACTAGTTAAAAAAAAAAAAGTGATTCAATGCAAATGAATGCTTAAAATCCTCTGATAGGGTCTGTCACTTTATCTCAAAGCAATTAACTGGTACACCAAGTGGGAGCAATCAGCAATGATTAGTACCCTACGCCAAATATTGAATTCGAGGATGTAACTTAAACTCCAGTGTTTGTTCTACAAAATTCAAATAATGTTTGGCAAGGTGAAGTGCTCTTGATCCTCCTCCCAAAAGCACAGGTCTTTAATTCCAGACGTGGACTTCTTTTCCTTTCCTGCTATTGACAGTGTTTGCCTTCACGGGGAGAGGGAAGCCCAGACTTGTGTGGACAGAGTATGACTGGTAAGGAGAAGTACATACCTGGAGGGCTAATAGTGCTTAACAAGAAACAGGGCATCGGACTGACTCATTCAAAACGAGGCCTCCCTCACCGTTGCTTTGTTCCAACACTAGATCAGAGGCACAGGCAGAGACTTGCTGAAGTTAAACACTATCAGAAACACTCCAGCCCAGCTATGTTGGGGAGGAAAACGAGATCCTCACCAGGTGGGTGTTCATGCCGAGGCTACTGAGAAGAGCTGGAGACACATGCCAGGGCTCCAGTGAGGAACCAGGCTGCACTCTTCAGGGCCACAACAGCTGCTGAAACCATATTCATAGTCATCCAAACCTTTGGGAAATGCTTTTCTGACAGGCAGTGGTACCCATTTTCTATTTCTTTTTTTTCTTTTTCCTTTGGCTTTGTAGGGCGTAAAAGTCATTTTTAAAGCTGCGGCTCCAAGGCTGTATTTCTATTCCAAGGTATCCAATGTTTTCAGGCGTCACGATCGCACTTCAAGCTAGATAAATTTGGGTGAATCTCTCAACTTCTTTTTTTTTTTAAGATTTTATTTATTTATTTGACAGAGAGAGACACAGCGAGAGAGGGAACACAAACAGGGGGAGAGGGAGAGGGAGAAGCAGGCTTCCCACTGAGCAGGGAGCGCGATGCGGGGCTTGATCCCAGGACCCTGGGATCATGACCTGAGCTGAAGGCAGACGCTTAAGGACTGAGCGACCAGGCGCCCTGATCTCTCAACTTCTTAAAGGTTGAGTTCTCTTGCCTATAAAATGAAAATAACAGTGTCCACATTCAAGGATTCAGTGAGAGAATAAGTACACCTAACATACAGTGAGCTCAATAAGATGAGCTCTTTTGTGATTCCTTTCATGAAAGAGCACCCTCAGGTTAATCAGTTTTTGATCCTCCAAAACCAATCAAATTTTGGGAGGAAGGAAGCTCTTCTACTAAAACATTTTCTAAAAGATTGTTTTACTGTGGCTTAGGAAGTAACTCTTGTTCACATAATTAGGACAAAAAAAATTTTAATAGAGGGATACAAATATAGAGAAATTGCATTCCCAATTAAGGATGTATTCATTCAATAAGCATTTAAAGGCACCAGACTTTGAATAGGGTATTAATTACTTCCTTTTAAAGCACTTTTAGCTTACATTGGTTTTTTTTTGCCAAGATTCTTTCATTTGATCCTTGACCATACTCTGTGGGAATAGATGGGGATCCTTGCTTACCTCTTATAGGTGGGAGTGAAAGTCAGACAGCACTAGCAGGAGTCCTAGAAGATCAGAGTCCTTGATATCGGACAGACCTGGGTTTGAGGACTGGGTCTGCTACCACCTGTGTATCTCCTTGAACAAGTTACCTTTTTGCATCTCATTTTCCTCCTCTGTGAAGCAGGAATAATACACCTACCTCATAGAACTGCCATGAGGATTCAGTGAAGTAGAACATGTAAGGTACTTATTACCTATAGTTCCTAACACACAGCTTAACACACTATCCGTTAGTGATCATCATGGTCTTATTATAGTTTTGTTTTTTGTTGTTGTCGTTGCTCAAAGTCATCCAGCTGAAATAGCAGAATTGGGTCTAAAACCTTTGTTTGCTGAATTCCAATCCAATATTTTTTGCCATACCAATAGTTTCCAAACATTGCAAAGCATGGAAATCCCTCTTTAGGAAAACAGGCACACGAGTATGTAATAGGGCAGAACAGCTCTTGAGGGAGTTGGAGGGGGCGGGGGCTAAAGTCTCTCTGCCCGCTGCCACAGACAGAGGTCTCTCCCTACCCCCCACTCCATTACTACCAAGTGGGCTGCTTGCAGTCATCATGGCCTGAGTTCACCAGGGACTCCATCTCAAAGAGCGAAGAGGGCATTTGGACAACAATGTTTCCATTTGCCTTGTTAGTATCGTCTCTGCCTCTTTCTACTTGTCTTGCCAGGCTCCTCATTTCCTATTTCCCTTGGTCCTTTGACCATCACCTTTTTCTGGCTCATGAACTCCATCAATTCTACCAGTTCCTGAGTGTTTGCTAGGACCAGAGCCCCTCCCATTTTGTTCTGCCAACCAGAATCTGTGTCTGCCTGTTTGTGGAGGTTCATCCACCTCCCCTCCGTGGAACAGGGAACGTTTCTGTCCCTCTCCTCATGCCATGCAAACTTCTGCCACCCCTTTCTAGCTCCTTCCCTCACCTTTCAAGAGAGGATGAGTTACTAATCTGATCAAAATTCTAGATCATTTTTCATGTCACATGTTCTTTGGGATCAGATTACTGTGTGTTAAAGGTACAAACCCATTACCTCCTCCATGTGGTTGGGAGCATACAACCAGGCAGATCAACTGTATCTCCCTATGCATGCCTAAGCATGCTGGCCCTTGTCTCTAGATAATTGAGCTGGTCAGAAGGATTCAGACTCAACTCTATGAGACTAAAGGCCCAACTTAATCTTCAAGCTAAAGTCAGTGCTTTCCCCAGAACTCCACATTGAGGGTTACTGGGTACTCCCAGGGCTAATTAGATTCCTGTTTAGCTGTTATTCCTTGACTCTATTTCCACTGGAAAATCAACTGGGAAGAGAGGTGACTGGTAGAGTAGATCTAAACTTTTCCAGGCCCCTGGACAAGAAACTATTAAAAAGCCCACCTTAATTCCTAACACCTCTGTGACCTTCCTTTTTTATGCCTGGCCCCTTTCCTTTGCCCCCAGCCATTCACAGGTCCCTCACCTTACAGCCATCCTCTGGTGAAACAGAACATTGTAGACATCCCAGCCTATGCTCCCCCAGGCCCTGAACCCAGAATGCCTTTCCTGGCTTTTTTCTGTCTAAATCCTACTATCCTTCAAGGCTGACCACAAATCCCTCCTCTACCTGAAGTCTTCCATTATCCTGTTGGAAAAAGTTCTCTCTCCTCTGGCTCACATAACACTTAATTTTTCATTCAGTTATAGCACTTACTTCATTCTGCCTCATATTCCAAAAAGTTGTTTACAACAGTTCAGTCTTTCCCACAAGACTGGAAGCAACTCAAAAGCAGGGAGCCTGGTTTAGTCATTTCTGATACCAGTCAGCCTCTACCACTGTGCTTTGCAAACCGCTAGAGCACAATAATACATTGCAATGTGGGAACCCAATAATGTCCCAATAAACCTGATCAGAACCTTAATTTATATTACTATATATATAATAATACATATTATATATAGTACATCTGTTGTTTGCAAAGATGTGTTTGTGTGTGTGTGTGTGTGTGTTTGTGTGTGTGTGTGTGTGTGTGTATTGCTTGACCAGTACATATATTGGTAATCAGGTTGAATTGTTAAAGAACCCAGTGTTAGAAATTCCAGGGGCATTGGACATCTTGTGGGCCTCTGAAGCATGAATGGAAAACACTTTGCCAGGAGCAGGAAGGAACTCATCGGGAAGGAACTCATCTTTGGCCTACTTGTAAGTTCACTCATTCTCCTGTTTTTTTTTTTCTCATTTTTAATTACGAACAAGCTGCCTTACGTGTTTCCCACTTCTGCTACCAGAATGCACTGTCCGTGGGCTTTGCATGTTAGTCGAACGCTGACGCAGGAAGTGCTAGCCATCAAGGCTGGGCCTTGGTTGGCTTCTTATACAACCTTGTACAAGTTGCTTAACATCTCTGAACCTCAGTCTTGTCTTATTTATTTATTTATTTATTTATTTATTTATTTATTTATTTGAGAGAGAGAATGAGCAGGGGGAGAGACAGAGGGAGAGAGAGAGAAGCAGACCCCCCCACTGAGCTGGAAGCCTGATGTAGGGTGGGCTCCATCTCAGGACACAGAGATCATGACCTGAGCAGAAGGCAGACACTTAACCGACTGAGCCACCCAGGCATCCCCGAACCTCAGTCTTTTCATCTGTAAGCTGAGACTGATGAGACTTGAATGAGTTTTTCTGCAAAGGCAGATATGGAAATGTTTTGTAGACTGGCTCTCCGGAAAACAAGGTACTCTCGTTCTCATGAGTCAAACAACTGTGTCTGCTAAAGCGATGAATGTGTCTCTGCCATAGAGAAAGTTGTCAGAGCTCAGTTTGGGATGAAAGGTAAGTAATCACTACAAAAAGACAGCTGGGAAGAAGAGGTTGGATACTAAGTCTCCTCAGGGAACTCACCAAAAACACAAGTGCTTAGTGACTGGAAAATATGCCCTTTTGTAAATAAGCTGTTGCTTCCATTCCCCTCTTCTCCAAGACTCTCTCCCATCATTAGATTGACTCTAAGGATAGAGACCCCCAGGAAAAAGGAGCCCTGCCCCTGGGTACCTCTGGAGAGACTGGCCTGTTGCCGTTGGCTCCCCTGCCAAGGATCTTCCATCGAGTTCAGTTAAGGAGGCCCAGGACAATGAAGCCGTGTTACCACCTGACATTTCCTCACTTGCTATCTGCGGAGCCAGCAGCCATAGCTGGGTTTACAACCTCATATCACCCTCATTAATTAAGGAATTCTGAGTCTGTTGCTCACCCTGAATAGAGTTCTGTGGCATGAGATGGTGGCAGGTTATCCCTGCAGGAATGCCACACAGCATCTGGGCACTGTTAATTGGGGGCAGTGGGGGGAGTGTTATGGGGATGGGTAAAAAGGGCGCTGAGAGAATGGAAAGCAAGCTTTATGCGTGAGGGCTAACCATTGGCTTCTCCCATTCTGTACCTGCTCATCAAGTTCAAAGAAGCCCTCAGCTTCAGTTTCCATGACTTGGAAAACATTGGCTCCCACATTACAAATGCACAGCACATTTCAGATCAAATGCCATACAAACTGTCCCACTTCCACTGAAATATCATTTATTCCCTGGATTGTAAGATGTTCCAATAAACCTGACCAGAAGGGTGTAAAGAAGCAGCTACCAGATCCCATCGTAGTTCCAAGGGAGAAAAGAAGGCTATCTCATTTTCTAAAAGTCTTGCTTCATAAGAGACGGTCATTGGAAAGCGCTAAAATGGGAAGCAGGAAAACTGAACTAGAAAATGACCTCAGTTTTCATAGTTTTACTCTCTGAATATCTATTTGTGTAATTGTAATGGCAAATGAATTACATCCTCAAACCAGGTTGCTCTGTGTGACTAGAGTAAAAAACATGATGGAGTAGAATGAGCACTGGGTGTTATATGCAACTAATGAATCGCTGAACACTACATCAAAAACTAATGATGTACTATATACTGGCTAATTGAATATAATAAAAATATTAAAAAATAAATAAATTGAATTGAATTCCACACACACAAAAAACAAATTTCCTACAAGAAACAAAAAAATAAATAAAATAAAAATTTAAAAATCAGCTGTGCTAAAAAATATATATATATATATTCATCAAGTTTTAGAAGATTACCATAAATAGAAAAAAAAACAAAACCTTGATTTTCATAAGAAAAGAGATTGTTCCTGTTGTTTGGAACATAATAGATCTAAAGAAGTCCTTGTGAGTACCTAATAGAACAAAAGCCCACAACCCCAGATACCTAATGTGCATAGTAGAACCCGAAGTTTTGCATTCTGGTTCTGGCAGCAGCTCAGCCAGCTGTGTACCCTTGAACTATTCCCCTCTCTGTCCAGTCTTCACCTTCTTCATCCACAAAAAGATAGTAACAATACCTGGCCTGACTCCTTCACTTCCCAAGGCCGGTGATTTCTAACAGAGGATGATTGGGAAACTCATTTGCAAACACAAAAGCATGAGTATGATGGCGGAAGATTCTACTCTAGGCAAGAGTTTCAAAAGTTGCATTGTTATTGTTGTTTTTCTCCTTTTAAGGAGTCTTTAGAGCTCTTTCTTTTAAAATGTATTTTGTTTCAAAACACATTTTTTAAAGAAATTGTTTGATTTTTTTCCACTTTGTAATGTTTGGTGGGATGGAGCAGATACGTACTTAAGGGTTCCATCCCAAACATAATTTACAAAGATAGTTATGGAATGCCATCCTTTAAAAATATTATTTTAAAAGGAAAAATAAAGGAAATATTAGCCTAATAAAGGGAATATGAATAAGCATTTTTTGAAGTAGAACAAATACCAAGTGATAATTTAACTCAAGACCATCAGGCTGAATGTCTAGGAAGTAAACTCAGTACACGGTGTCACACCTGAAAAAGCATAGATATTAATATATTTATATATTCCTAGAATAATTGAGAATCTTAACCTTGATAATGAGAAATCATCTTTTTCTATGGAGTCACAGAATTTCATATTGTCTATATAGCTGGGAAACAAAGAAAGAAAAAAGCTACTAAAACGCAGTTAGTGAAGGCATGGTGAGTGAAAGAAGCCAGTCTCAAAAGTTACACACAGGGGCACCTGGGGGGCTCAGTTGGTTAATCATCCGACTCTTGGTTTTGACTCAGGTCATGATCTCAGGGTCATGAGATTGAGCCCCACATCAGGCTCTGTGCTCAGCATGGAGTCTGCTTATCCCTCTGTTCCTCACCCTGGTTACTCATTCTCTCTCTCTCTCAAATAAATAAATAAAATCTTAAAAAAAAAAAAGTTACACATAGTATGGTTCCATTTATGCAACATTCTCAAAAAGACAAACTACACATCTTCCTCAACTTAGGATGGGGTTACTTCCCATAAACCCTTTGTAAGTTGAAGATATCACAGGTCAAAAATGCACTTAATGCACCTAATCTACCAAACACCATAGCTTCAACTAGCCTAACTTTAATGTGCTCAATGTACATTAGCCTACAGTTGGAGACTGTCATCTAATATGAAGCCTATTTTATAACAAAGTGTGGAATATCTCAGGTAACTTATTGGATACCGTACTGCAAGTGAAAAGCAGAATGGCTGATGGGTACAGGATGGTTGTGAGTACACTGATTGTTTACCCTCTTGATTACAGGGCTGACTGGAAGCTGAGGCTCATTGTCCTGCCTAGTATCACCAAAGACCATACTGCATATCACTAGTCCAGGAAAAGATCCAAATTCAAAATTTGAAGTACAGTTTCTACTGAATGTCTTGCTTTCCCACCATCATGAAATCAAAAAACTCCCAAGTCGAAGCATCATAAGTTGGGGACCATCTGTATGGTGACAGAGAATAAACCAGTGGTCACCAGGGATTCAGGATGAGGGCAGAGAGGGCTTGTAGAGAACTAGCATGAGCAAGTTTTTTTATGATGAATGAATGGTATTGAGTCCCGACTGTGGTGGTTCATAAATCTGTACATGTATTAAAATTCATAGAACGGTACAGCAAAAATTAGTCAATTTTACTGTATGATCATTTGAAAATAAAATTTTTAAATTTTTAAAAGGGAAGAAAAGAAAAAAAAAATCACAGCATGGAATCAATGCAGGCCCTGTCCTCTGAAATGTCACATTTGCAAATGTATTTGTAAATAAGCTTTATAGCAGCACCTTTCCAACATTAATGGGCACACAAATCCCTTCAGGCTTTAATTACGATGAAGATTCTCCTTCAGTAGGTCTGGAAAGCGGCCTGAGTTTCTGCATTTCTGTGAAGCTCCCAAGAGACGCCCTTGCTTCTGTACCTGCGGACAGCACTGTCGAATGCGTGTGCTTTGGAGAATTTAGCTCAGTTGGAGCAATTATGGCAATTATGCGGCGTCACACCAACCACCCCCATCCTTTACCCATAGTGGAGATCACTAATTGTTCAAACGCATTTTCCTCCTGAGCCTAGGTATGACCATTGGATAGAGCACAATACAGATGCTACTCCATAGGAATAATTATGTGAGATGAAGCCTATTGGTCACCCTTGAGCTTAAAAGTGCTGATGTGAGAGTCCCATCCACCAACATTACAAAGAAATCCACTTAGAAAACCCATGTCCTGTCTCAGGCCTTAGCGACCTAGCTCCAAAACTCTGTGTCCTGGACAAATTAGCCACAGATCATTATAGATGTATCTTTCCTTCCAGCCGAGATAAGCAAGCTTGTCTTTCCACCTAGGCTGTAAATGGCTTGAAGGCAGAGACAAATCATTTACTTCTTTTAGGAACACCCTTAATATCCTCTGAGCCTCAGTTTCTTCATCTGGATAGAAATAAGGATAATTATACAATTTCATGAGGTTGCTGTGAGAATTAATAAGAAATAGACGTGAAGCACTTAGAATAGTGCTCTGCAAAGAGTAAGACTCAGTAACTGAAAATTGTTATCATTACCCCCAATAATGCCCGAAACTGGGTCATGGCCAAGGCAAATATTCAGGAACGACTGCTATAGGGAACCCAAGATGCAGAGAAGCATGAGCACTGGAGAGGGAGCCAGAAGATAGAGGCCACGATACACACCTGTCCCTTTACCTCTTGAACTTCCTTTCTTGGGTGTAATGAAAACTTGGATACATTATTTTTATGATTAATTTCAGCTCTGACATTCTGGATATTGATAACATTACAATAACACTCCTTCACAGCACTGTAGCATTTTTAAAAATCTGTAGAGAATCCTAAGTATCCAATTGAGAGCAAAAAGAAAAGCATTATATAATACTTCACAAAATCTATTTTAGGCAAAAATTCTGTTCTCCATTTTTACTGAGTTACTGGTTTTCTACCACTGGAGGGCGTGCAGTGCTTGGTTGTAAAATATCCTTCCGGGTTTTTTAGCTCTCTGGCTCACAACTTCAATTTCAGTCAATCAAATTGGAATCAGAGAATCAAAGAAATTGCCTCCTTTATATGACAGAGTCAACAGATGAAGGGCAGCTCGAAGAGATTATGTGAATTGGCAAAGTCAACAGAGAGAAAACTTTACTTAGCCTGGTGCCATTTCTATTACCTTTTCCCCCCTTTAATATTAGCCCCAGACAGACCTTCATACCACAACCTCTCAGCTCAGTTTTGAGCTCATCCTTTCTCCTCCTTATTCCTGCACATGGCTTCTCCAACTTCCCTTGTCTTTTTCTCAAATCTCCAAAGAAACTAGATCCTGGTCCTTTTGAATATGGCCTACTATGTTGAGCAGGTTTAGTTGACAGATAGTCCAAATCCATTCAATGACCTCTAAATGGTTTGCTTCATTCTTGATCTGGGATATGAATGGTGCAAAAGATGGAAGAAGGGTGCTTTCCAGCCAGCCAGTGTTTACTGAAACCCTAGTGTCCACTAAACACAAGGCATGGGTGGTACCAGGGAAATGAGACATAGTCCCATCCTTTAAAGAGCTCCCAAACAAACTAGGGTGATATATGGAATGGGAGGGAAGGGACATAAAGAATGACAAAACTTGAAGGAACTTGCAAAATAAAATAATAGAAGTATTATATTTTAAAGATTTCCAAAGTTGTAGTCCACTCATCTTCACTACTGTATAGTATTCCATTGTATGAATGTACCACAATTTATTTATCCATTCTACTATTAATACTTGAAGAATTTCCAGATTTTCATTGTTGTTGTTGTTGTTGTTGAGAATAATTCTACCATGAACATTTTTTGCATGTTTCCTGCTACAAGCGTACAACAATTTCTCTAGAGCAGTAATTGTCAATAAGGACGAGTTTGCCTCTCAGGGGGAATTTGGCAATGTTTGGATACCTTCTTTGTTGTCATAACCAGGGGAATGGGTGGAGGAAGTAGAGGCAGAAAGCTGATACTGGCTGTGGATAGCAACTAAGAATGCTCATAAATAGCCTAAAATGCACAGTACAGCTCTGCACAAAAAGGAATCATCTAGTCCCAAATGTCAATAGTATCAAGGTTGAAAACCCCTGTTCTAGAGGATATACTTAGAGTGAAGTTGCTGAATTATAAGTGTGCTCATCCACAAATTTTCAAGATAGCATCAGATTCTTTGCTAAAGCGATTGCACCAATTTCTACACCAATCAGCAGTTTCTATGTCTCATTATTCCACATCTTATGCAATACTTGGTAGTTGGATTTTTTTAATATTGGCCAATCTAGTTGGAATAAAATGGATAGCATACAGTATTGAATACTAATGAGACTGAGTATGACTATTGGCCATCTATGTTTCCTCTTCTGTGAATTTCTTGTTCATGTAATTTGCCCTTTTTTTTAACTATTTGTTCACATTTGTCATATAGCTTTTTAGGGGTTATTTTCTATATTAATCCTTTAACAGTTTATTACATCCCAAATATCTTCTCCCAACTAGAAGTCTGTCTTTTTTTAATGGGGCCTTTGAGGAATGTAAGTTAATTTTAATGTGGTCGAATTTACCTCTTCTCTGTTACTTACAGAGCTTTTAATAAACCCTTTTCTCCCCCAGGTCATATGGATGTTCTTCTATGTTTTCTTCTAAACATTTGAAGATTTGAATGCTTTTACATTTAATGTCATTTGGAAGTTATTTGAGCTCTGATATAAGATAGTATGGAATCTTTTAGAACTGTCCTAGAACCTCCTTTTTCCAGGCCAATCAAAAGTGCTTTCCCCTAGGACAAAGTCTTTTAACCATGGGCTTTACCTAAGGACTTTAGGGTAAGAAGAATCAAAGTCACGTCCTCCCCTACTCAGTTGGTAGCCTCACTAAATCAGCAGACTGTGAGGAATGACAATGCTGATCCCAGACCATCTCTGCAATCTTCCCATGACCTTTTTAGTGCATTGGTTCCTCTCTACACCCGTCAAGTTCAGGACCTCTCTCTCCATTCTGGCAAATATGTTCATGTCAAAGTGCTAGAGACTCACCACTCCCAACCCAAGAAATCCTGCTTTCTTGGAGGACTCCAGGAAGAAAAGGAAAAAATTATTTATAAATGGCAGAGCCCCAGGCATGGATGGACGCACTGGGATTTTTCAGGAGGGTTCACCCAGACCCACTCCAGAAAGAGTAGAGGCAGCTGCCTACTTGTAAGGAGAGAGACACATCTCTCCACACTTCTCATGACTGCAGAGAGGCTGTGACAACTGAACCTATGGCTCCAGCTGCCCAGTTCTCAGTAGTTAGCTATAGTAGCCAGAAGCAGAGATGGAAGTGAGGAAAGTGTTCAGTGGCATGCTGGAGTTGGTAGCACAGGCTCCAAAGAGCCAATTGTGCACAACTTTTCCCCATTTGCATTCAGTGACATTAAACTTGGCAGCATGAAATTGGTGAACACTAAACTCTAGGCTTCTCCTTCCTACCCAGAGCCAAGTGTTAATCATTTACCAGTGCACCACTGAAAGTACAGCAACCCTACCCAGTTGTGGCCCTGAGTTACCAAATCCCCAGTGATCATCCCTGTCCCTGGGATGACCCAAAGTCCAAGTCAGTGTGTGAGTCTCTATTCAAACTTAGTCCCTTCAGGGAACAAAGTATAGTCATATTTTTCCCTTGAGCAAGTAGCACCCAGCGCTCAAGCTTTGTGTTTTCTTTGTGTCTACTTGCAAGGAGGGGCCTTACTATGGAATCCTGCTCTGGACCTTGCCTCCTTTAGCAATGGGATACTGCGATAAGGTATCCTATGCCTAGGAGCTTGGAATTATTCCCTCAGAAGAGGAAGTGGTTACCTATGAAATTCCTACACTCGTCCCAAAATAAATCTGGGCCATACTCCAACAGGGGTATATTTGTTTGCTTGTTTGCTTTGAAAGGAGCTTATTCAAATTTCTGTATATTGGCAGAAAGAACATCTAGGACAAAGGAGGTTCTCTGGCTTAGCCACTAGCCCCCTGTACAACCTTGAGGAAGTCTCTCTCTGTCTCTGAGCCTCAATTTTCTTAGCTGTCAAGTGTGGTTAGATTAGATTAGATTAATTGTTTCCCAATGATTTTTGGCACTGGAACCCTTTTATGAAATGCAACCTTGGGCCCAATTGCAACATATAAGAGATGAGTGGGGGATGCCATGGCTAAAGATAAATTTGAGTTAAAGGGTGTTCCACTTAGGGGAATAAAGGGAATCTAAAAGGATGATTGTGAACACTGGAAATGTAACAAGATGCAAAAACTGTTTTCCAGAATTCTTTCTGGCAATACAGGGTGTTATTGGAAAAATCAGTATGGCAACCACATGAGATGGGAGTGAGACCTCCCCCACCCCCCACCACAAGGTTTACTTCCTTTAAATTAAGGGTTTAAAGTTGCTAAACTATTTCCTAAACTGTGTGGGGCCCGTGAGATAGAGTTTTCTTCAACTGAGCCACTTTGTAAGTGTGGGGCCAGGGCTGAATTGCTTTTGATAACAGCGGAGAAGCTAAACATTGTAACCTCCTATATCACCCAAAAGGCAAGGCTCTCTCTCATCTCTAAATGGTCAACAAAAATGTTAAAGATACTCTCTTTAAAGGAATGCAACATTATCAGCCTATCCAGGATGCCTCAGACCTTGATCAAGCCCTGGTTGGAAGGAAGGCCAGAGAGGTACGGACCTCCACCTGTCCAGTCCTCTGCAGGCCCTGACTAACCCTGCTGTCCTTCATCTGAACCCCATGGCTTTACACATGCTGTGTTGAAAAGTCTGGACTATAAGTCTTCCCCAGCTGAGATGCTCTATTCCAGTTTCTCCTTAGCTCAAGCTACCATAGCTTCTTTCTTGCCTGGATTTCTACAGCAATAGCTTCCTAATAGATTTCCATCTCCACGGTCTGTTTATCTCTGTCCATTCTCCTCATTATGTTCTTTTAAGCTAAACCATAATACTCCTTTGCTCAAACCCTTCAAGGGCTTCCCATTGCACTTGGAACAAAATCCAAGACGCTTATCATTGGTCCTCAAGCCCTTGATCAATCTATCCACTGCCTATTTCTCCATACGTATTGTCTACCATTCTGCAACCCCTCACTAAGCTCCAGCCACATGGACTTTCTTTTCCTTCTTCAAACTTACTGAGTTGCAGCTTTATGAGCCGGGCATGTTCCTTCCCCAGATCTGTATATGGCTGCTGCCTCCTTCTTATCTCAGTACAAATGTCATCTTTTCAGAGAAGTCTTCCTCGATCACACAGTAAAATTCCATCCATTCCACACACAGTTATTCTCCCCCAACAAGGCATTCAGTCTCACAACATTCTGTTTTGTTTTCTTCCCATTCCTTATCACGAACTGAAATTATATTGTTTTCTGTTTGCTTGTTCCTTTTCTGTGTTTTCTTCCAGGATGTAAGCACCATGAGGTCACCCTATCTGCTTCACTCTAACCTGTGTCTCTAGCATCCAGCATAATGCCTGGCACATGGTAGACAATAAATACTTGTTGAACAAGTGAATTAATTTAATATTGTTGAATATCTTGAATGTAAACGGTGGCACCAGAATCCAACCAGAGCTGTCTTGGATGCTCATAAAAGCTATGTTTTTTCATTGTTCTTATGTTCCAGTGGGAGGGTTCTGCTTGGTAGTTATACTCTTATCCCCTGAGGGAGATGTTAACTTCACCTTGAACTGACCAGAAGTTCAAAGAAACTCCAATGCTCTGTGCTACAAATAAAACCACACATACTCTTAACTCAACTCTTTTCTTTCCCACATGCATTATTTTCTTGACTTGAACAATGCTGGGAAAAGGTCTGGGACCTAATCAGAGAAACTATTTGGTCCTCCAAAATAAAGCTACTCTACAGAGAGAATTCCAGCATGTAGTCTCATTCTACCACTCCAGCGCTGTGCATGTGCTCTCTGTGAGCTGTGCCCTATTCTCTCTGTCTCTCCAGCTATGCATATGTGTTTCTCTGATTCTCTGCAGTGATTGCCAAAGATCTCTCAATCTCCTTTGGATATAATCTCCTGTTCTATTTTAGTCTTCAGGTTTGTTTTGTTTTTTTTTTTTTTCCAACCTCAAAGGAAGCCTAAATTGGGCAAAGCAGGTTTGCTCAGCTTATTTTCAAATTCGCCTGAAGGGAAATCTTGGTACCAATCACATAAGAAGATGGTACTCTTCTTTTCTTGTTCTAAAGAGAATCCTAGCCTCTAGTCTGGACACCAAAAGCAAGATCTGGCCTTTAAAGCTTAATATAACCTTTGGTTTTCTCAAGATCCCCCTGTTGTATTTGCTCTTAAAAGAGTCTGTTAACCAAAGATGAAAAAAGTGACTTACAGCTCTGTTATGACCATAAAGACAATATACTCTGCCCTGTCCACATTGCTCTAGGTTTTGCAAAGAACGTTCCCTGAATTCACTCCCTTCCTTAATTATGACACATGTTGCTACTAAGAAATTTGTGTTCCGTATGAGTTGTCCACTAGGAGATTTCAATTTCAATTGGATAAGGAGTTCTGACTTTCCCTCGAGTCCTGCCCCACATTAATAACCTAGCTATTTTGAAAAGTAATTTAAAATGAATTTTATACTCTACAAGCTAAAGTAAACTCTTAATATTTGCCCAATATATGTCCTGAGACCTTTATCAATCTCTAATTTTGAGACTACTCATGGCATATTATTATTTTCCCTGGTAAATGTATATTTAAACTTGCAATGCATTCCTCCTCTTACTTGATCCCAATTGATATAATTGACCACTCCCTCCTTTTTGAAATATTCTTCCTTTAGTTTCCATTCTGAGAGCTCCCTCTCAGTTTCCTTTATTAGTTCTCCCTCCTCCACTAGACTGGTAATATTGGAGTCCTCAAAGCACAGGGCTGAGTCTTTTTCTTCTCACTTGACATTTTAATCCTAAGGGTTTTTATTTGGGGATGCCTGGGTGGCTCAGTCAGTAAGTGTCCAACTCTTGATTTGGGCTCAGGTCATGATCTCAGGGTCTTCAAATCAAGTCCTGTATCAGGCTCTGTGCTGGGCGTGGAGCCTGCCTAGGATTCTCTCACCCTCTGCCCATCCCCCACTCTCTCCCTCTCTAAGAAATAAAAAAAAATTTTAAAAATTAAAAATAAGGATTTTTATTCATTCCCAAGATTTCAAAGACCATCCATATGGCAACGACACTCCTATTTATCTCTCCATGTCAGATAGCTCCTTTGACCTTCTAATCCATTCCTCTAGCTTCTTGCATGCCTGTGCTTGGATATCTGCTAAATGTATCCATATTGAACACTTGATTATCTCCTTCAGGCTTTTACTCTGGCAGTCTTCTCCATTTCAACAAATGTCACCATTATCTATCTAGTTGCTCAAGCCAGGAAACCTGAGTCATCCTTGACTCTTCTTTTTCCCTCACCATCCTACATCCAATCCATTGCCAATTCCCATAATTCCTACTTCTAAAATATTTCTAAAATCTATTCACTTCTCTCCATCACCATTGTCACCCACCCACATCTAAGATGCCATGGCCTCTTCTGTCCCCTTCCAATGCATTCACTATACAAATATTAATTACAAAAAGCAGCCAGGATTATCCCTTAAAATTATACATCAGCTCATGTCACTCTCTGGCTCTAATCTCTTTGGACTGTAATAAAACCCCAGATCCTTTGCAGGTCTCACAAAGCACACTATGATCTGGTCATGACTCCTCTCCTGCCTCATCTGCCACTCTCCTGGCACTCACTTTGCCCAGCCACACTGTCCTTTCTGTTCCCTGAAATGTATCAAATCAATACAGAGAAACCTTAATGAACTGGAGTGCCCTGGGCAAATTGAGGAATAAGTAAAACCAGTTTTGTGTTTCTTCTATTTTCAGTTGAAAGTCTTTCCAAAAAGTATGAATCTACTGTGGTGCTCTGGAAGTCAAAGTTGGCAAAAATGACAGTAATGTTCTTTGTAAACTGAAAATCTGACAGAGCATTGGCACTGTTTTTCACCAGTAATAACTCCACTAGTTACTCTTCAAGGGAGTGGGTGAAGATGAAAAATATATAGAAATGAATCTTTGCTGTTTTCACAGAATACCAGGATTGGCTGTTTGCTATTATCAGTATTGTATTTTGGAGGGAAATTATGCTATTTACCTAGCAGTCTACTAATTGGCCTCTTGTTCTTAACCATGAAGTAGAGAGAGGTTCTCCATTAACACACATTGTTTATCAATCCCACTCAGTCAAGATCACCTTCATCTGTGTATGTATGAGTATTTGCACGTGCAGCTCCGGGTCATAGGAAAGTTATTTAAATTTTCTAGGGGTGCCTGGGTGGCTCAGATGGTTAAGCAACCGTCTTTGGCTCAGGTCATGATCCCGGAGTCCTGGGATCGAGTCCCACATCGGGCTCCCTGCTCAGCAGGGAGTCTGCTTCTCCCTCTGACCCTCTTCCCTCTCATGCTCTCTCTCATTCTCTCTCTCTCTCAAATAAATAACTAAATAAATAATCTTAAATTTTCTAGCCCTCAGTTTCTTTATCTGTGAAAGGTGATGATAAAATCAAGGTTGTTGTTAAGTCTATATGAAAACATTTTGAACGGTAACCCCTAAGTTGGTGGTTATTATTGGCAAGTGTGGAGGGGGTGTATGCATAAGTAAATCTCCCTCTTTATATTTTACCTCATTTTCTCCCAAACCAAGACTATCTCCCTTTGCTATTACCAGTTGTTAAGATTTTAGGCTCATAAGTACTATATAATTTCCTTTCCCAGCAATATCTTTATACTTTCCAAAATAGACACTCCAGGGTTAGGCAGTGGTTAGGAAGACCCTATTCATGCCACAATGGCCATGCTTTGGCGCCTTGCAAATTCCTCTTTCTGGACATAGATGCTTTTGAAACAGTACGTTGTTATCTCAAGGCCTTGCCCCTGTGTTTTAGATAAGCTGGGACTTTCCATCAATCTTCTTTCCTGCTCATGGTAAACATCAACTCTCTCAGAGTATGCCTTGTCTCTCTCGTAGGGCTCCAAACAAGTCAGATGTTCAAACAGAAGGCTCCTGACACTGCCATGAAGAACGATGGCTCTGGGAGTGGTTTTCTATGTTACACCAGATTTGAAGGCCAAAGGGTCAGCTTGGGCAACTTAAGTCCTCCATCAATAATTCCAGCCAGGACAGGATCATCAATTCCCTTCATCTCAACCAAGAGCCTATGATCACGCTATTGGAGGCTGAGCCAATGGCCCTGTGTAATCTAACATTCGTTCCCTTACTAGAGTAGCCTCAAATAGAACATCATGGGCCTATCCAAAGCCAGCAAGATTTAAAGAAAGCTGGGGAGTTTCCAGCTGCACATAGAAAACAACAGCTTCACAGTATGGGAGATAAAAATGCAGGGGAGACCTGTACCTCTGAAACAAATAATACATTATATGTTTAAAAAAAAAGATAGTAGGAAGGGAAAAATGAAGGGGGAGAAATCGGAGGGAGAGACGAACCATGAGAGGCTGTGGACTCTGAGAAACAAACAGGGTTCTAGAGAGGGGGAGTGGGGGGATGGGTTAGCCTGGTGATGGGTATTAAGGAGGGCACGTTCTGCATGGAGCACTGGGTGTTATATGCAAACAATGAATCATGGAACACTACATCAAAACTAATGATGTAATGTATGGTGATTAACATAACATAATAAAATAAAATTTAAAAATGCAGGGGAGAGGTAGATCTCTTTGGGAAAACTTACTGAACATTTTTTTAAGACTTATTTATTTGTTTGAGAGAGAGAGAGAGAAAGGGAGAGTTCTGGGGGCAGGGTCAAAGGGAGAAGGAGAGGGAGAGAGAGAATCTCAAGCAGACTCTGCTGAGTGCGGAGCCCGATGCGGGGCTCAGTCTAACAACACTGAGATCATGACCTGAGCCGAAATCAGGAGTTGGACACTTAACCAACTGAGCTACTCAGGAGCCCCTATTGAACATTTTTAAGGAGTGAGGGTATAGGGATTCAAATGTCTAATGCAGGAGAAAAAGATCATATGGATATTCCTTTAAGTTCCATAATGAAGTTATACTGCAAATCTTTGTAAACAATTTAGTTATAAAACCACAAAATGTAAAAAATGGCCCTTCTATTTCTTTAAATAGGAGATACATGCTAGCAGATTAGAGGCCATTGACCAATGTTGACTATTTCAGAAATTCTTGAATATAATGACTATGTCACTCCCGTTTTTCTTAGTATTCATTTTTAAACAAAAAAGTCAATAAAACTCCTGGTCAATGTGTAAGACATTGTAAGAACAATTAGTAAAAACTGTATGTACCAGAAGGGTCATGGATATACTCAGTTTCAGTTATTAAGGGAGGAAAGGCACACATGTGAAACAAAATTATAGTCTGTAGCTCTAGAAGAATTGGAAACAGAGATATTTAAAGAAAACCAGTTGTCAACTGCATAGCAACACTGGTGCGATACATACTACTCTGGGATTCATTCTGGATCGGTGACAATGTGAAAGAGATGTGATATGTCACCGGGAGATTTCTGTCCTGACAACAGATTACTGGGTCCCTGGATCTTGTGTATGTGTCTCAATTTGTTATGGTAAAGCAACCTAAAAGAGAACAATCATTTTTTAAAAGGTTTGTGTTTATAAGGAATTTTCTTTTTACCTTCCAGAAAGCTTCCATATCTGTTATTTTCTGCCACCTTCCCTCCAGGGTCCAGGCAGAGAACTGCCTGTGAGCTGAAAGATAAGAGTGAGGCTCCAGGTTTTAGAGGGACCAGCTCTGGTCACATGTCATATAGGAGGTCAAAGTTCTAAGACTCCCTGAGTTGCCTTCTACACGATGCCAAAGAACGCAGTACAAAGATACAGACACCAGAATTTAAGATACTTATAGGACTGCTACAATTTTCATTTTGTTTCTAACAGTTCATGCAGAAAGGTGAAAAAAATGTTCAAAGGAGCCTTTGCTTCAGAAAAGGACTTGAAAAACCATGCTCAAGCTTTCAATTTCCCTTCTTTCTCCTATCACTTCTTCCCCTTCTCTCCTTCCCTTCATGTGCTCTTTCTTCACGAATATCCATATCTTTACCTTGTTAGATTTTCAAATATAACATCCTTTGCAGAACTCAATGGACAGTTGATTTATCTTTAACCAGAATGCAATGCATAATATTTCATTTCCCAAAACAAAGTCAGACTACTATTATTCATTTAATATTTTAAACGGATGAATTTAAAATATAAATAGAAAAATGTGAGTGTTTTTATTTTTAAAAAATCTAAATTAGGAAATTTTTTTTCCAGAATCAGTCACTTTTTTTTTTCTTTTTTTGGTCCAGAGCAGGAAAAAAAAAAGGAATATGCAATTGAGTTTGCATGATGAGGTCAACAACACTTCTGGCTGGCCCTCTGTTTTATCCTTAAGCTCCCTCGGGTTTCTATATGAATACCAACACAACAAGAAAATCCCTCTCTACCTATAACTTTTAATTTTAAGAAGTAAATAATGTATGCAGACACAAACAACCATGTACTGTCTCAACTCTCCCTTCTTGCTTCCTAAAGGAAGCAGGGACACAAGGTTGATTAAAGGGAGAGAGGCTAAGAGGAGAGAGAACCAGAATGGTTTGCAAAAAAATCAAATCTACCCATAACATTCCCCTTCTCAAAAGCCTGCATGTCTTTCGACAGCCAACAGAAAAGCCCAAGCCCTTTGAGAGAGATTCGAGAGCCCCACTCTTATTCTTTCTCTGTCTCATCTCCCATCGTATGCTCCGCTCCAGCCGCCCCGGTCTGCTAGCATTTCTCCACACACACACTGCTCTTTCATGTCAATCCCCCCACCATACAATGGGGTTCCCACAGACAATGGCTAGTCTTCGTAGTATCTGTATTCTTGCCAGCTTGCAGAATGCCTCACTCATATTATTGTCCATGAGTGTTTATGAAATTGAAGTCTCCAACTTTGTCAGGTTTTTTTTTTCATACTACTCCATAGTAGGTTGAGAAGTCACTCTGTATGGGCTAAAGTCTTGGGGAAATGCACAGTCATGGGTAAAATGTAAGTTAGTATAACTTTTCAGAAGAGGAACTGAAGCATGTATTTTCCGAAGTGGAGCTGTCACTCCTGGCCTGGCTTCCAAATATGTATTCTAAGAAGTAAGCCTATATACCTACAAGCAAGTTTATCACAGGAATGTGTATAAGATCAAAATGTCATAAAAAATCAAAATGCCCAACAATGAGAGATTCATGAACTAAACTACGGCACACGCATACTATGGAATGGAACAGAATCTAGCAACAGGAAGAGTGTATATGCAATGAAGGTGGGGCCGTGAAAGGTGAATGGAAAGGAAGCATGTGCAGCTTTGAATCGATGGCAATATTAAGAGATAAAAAAATGTAGTCTGCATGTTGTAATCACACTTTTTAAACAAAGAAATATCATTTATCCATGGAAATGTCTAAAAGAACAACATATGATTATTTTTTAATTAGTTGGGTAGCTATGAGCGTATTAAATGAAAAGATAAGACACTTGATGTCAGGTAAACACTGCACCTTAATAGGAACGTGTCAAAGCGCCCTATGCAAGCTTCCGTCCAAATGAAGCAAGACAGACAAAGACCCTTAGCATAACGTCTTCCAGCTTGCAAGCCACAGAGAAGTCTTAGCCGTGTCAGTGGGGCAGCAGGGGTATAAGCTAGAAGACTCCCCACTGAGGAAAGTGATAACACCCCCATTACAGAAGCAATAACAGTCCTTCTATCAGCTCCTGTATTTTTTAAAAGAACTAAGAATTTTATTGCCTTTCCCCCCCAATTCTCCTTTTATTATCGCACCCATCCCACGGCGCACACACTCAGCTCGATCACTTCATCGAAGCGGGAATGAAATGGTTTTCCCACACCCCGCTACCCTTAATCCCATCTTAATCGGGTTAGCTTGGAACCCATTCATCACCCTGAAAAATCTCAGCTAGAACATCCTAAAAACACACAGGGAAAGATAAACAGAAAACCGAATTACACTTTCTTGGACATTTCAACCCCCAGTGGGTTTTCAAATTCCATTCTAGGTCATTATTGGGTTGCTGCATTGATTCACTACAAACCAGTCACCCTGATGGCTTAAAACAGAGCTCTCAGTCTGCAGGAATGAAGATGTTATCACCAAGAAAGTGAAGAGCTTAGGAGACAGCTGGTTGCCTTTACAGGAACTGACGTATCTGGAAGGAGACTCAGCCTGGCTTCTGAATATAAACAGGAATTAGTAAGGTAGAAGCAGAACAAATAAGCACAGTGATTGAGAGAACTTTTCCAAAGAGCATGCCCCTGTGAAGGAGGGAAGAGGACCAGACACCCAAACTTTCCCTGAGGTTTCTGCCAGACTCAGAGTTAGGGGAAGAAGGACAGGCTTTGGAGTTGACAAAACCAACTGAGAATCCTGGCTCAGCCACCTCACAGTAGTACGTGCTGGGCAAGTTACAAAACTCTCGGAGCCTCAGTTTTCCTGCCAGGAAAATGGGTGCAAGAACCCCCACCTCACAGAGTGGTTGGGAATAATTAGAGCTAATATAGGAACTCCTAATACCTGGCACATGGTGAATACTAAATAAATGGTTGATTTTATTACTTGAGAAGGGGAAGAGAAGCCAGGAGAGATACAGGAAACATTTTGGGGGAAGAGAAGGTTTCCAAATATTCTCTTCTAATTTCAGATCAGCCCACATCCGACCAGAGTAGAAGGCACCAGCGGAACTCACTCTCTCCATTCAGCTAGAGGTCAGTGTTACTCCAGTCTCCTTGAGGAAGAAAGTAAGGGTACTACAGCTTGTTTTTAGAGAATCTATCTGCCTTTCCAGCATCAGGCTCTTTGGGTCTTTTCCTACAATTTTCAGGATGGGTTCATCATCATCAGGAAGCGTCTCCATGTCATCAGAAAATTTAATCAAACCCCCAACTCGTGGCTGTGCTTTGAGGGATTTTTGAGGCACAGCTTAAAAAAATAAAGGGGGGAAGGGATTAAACAGAACAAGAGCTACCAGTTGCAACTGGCTTTCTTCACGGATGGTGCCTTTGAGTTATTGGAGTTTAATCATAAACCCATCATTTGGAAATGCAAAACTCATTGATGTTCAGGGGCCTGATATTTTGCGGCTTGACTACTCCCTGCCAAATGAGATCTCACTTGCTTGAATGAGGCAAGAAGAGAGACCAAGTTCATTTCCAGGGGGCTCCCTGGGTCATTTCCCATCACTTTGCATGCCGGCACAATCTCTTTCTGTCTGTCTCTGTTTCTCTTTCCCTCTGTCTCTTCCTCTCTCTGTCTCTCCCTCTTTTCCTCACTCTGTCTCTCTATCTCTCCGTCTGTTTCTCTCATACACAGACACACACAGACACACACACACACACACACACACAGACACACACACACAGAGAGTTCTCAATGAGAATGATAAAAGCAATGGCTAAAGCAAAGTGACAAATAGCCTTCCTGGAGCAAAAGACTCACTGGCCTGGAAGGAATCTCAGACATCATGTCCCCTATCTGTCTGGTAAAATTTCATCTCAAATCCTTCCTGGCTGAATGGAGATCAGGCCAGTCTAAAAGATCACCATAACCTTGATCCTCTCACATTCATTCATTCATTCTTTCATGCATCCCAACAACAGACATTTATTAAATGCTAGTATCATAAAAGTCTACAATTATTAAGCCCTTACTATGCATCAAGGATAATGGTGAGAAAAACAGGCAAAGTGCACAGAGCTAAAGGCCTTCCATAGGAAGATGATATTAAATAAATAACTATAAGTAAAACGTTATAATTACAACCTCTAGCAAAGAGCTGTGAAGGAAAGGTTCAGAGAGTTATAAGAGTGCCCAAGGTAGAGAACTGACTTCATCTGGAGAATACGTCGGTTTGTTCAGGGAACTGGTCATGTACTCAGAGCAAGGGGATCAAGAGTCCAGAGAGGAGGGCAGCAGGCTGACGGTACCAGCCTCATGAAGCATAGAACGGATTGGTCTCAGGACGCGTTGGGGGATCTCAGTCTGTAAAGTGTTTGTCTTCAGCTCAGGTCATGATCCCGGAGTCCCAGGACCAAGCCCCGATCAGTGGGGAGTCTGTTTCTCCCTCTGTCCCTCCCTCCTCTTGTGCTGTCTCTCTTTTTCACTCACTCTCTCTCAAATACATAGGATTGGTCTCTATCCTGAGCAGGGGAAAGACACTGAAGGATATCCATGGAATTATATCTTAAAATAAGGCAGACAGCATATGGCTAATTATATCCACTTCATCAGAGCTTAGAGCTCTGGAATCCAAGGCTATAGAGTTAGACCCCCTGAAAGTTAAACAGTGTCACAGAGAGATAACATTCTATTTGGATCCCCCATGCCAGCCACCATTTCTCAGAGGCCATTTGTGGCTTACAATCATTTGACTCTGACACACTTATTGAATTTCCCCTGACCTCTATCCCATGCCAGACCCTGTGTTGGCAGCTGGGGAGAGGTAAGTAGTCAAAATAAGACACAGATAAATAACCTAAATCCAAGGCAAAATAGTACAGATGTTATAAAAGGGGTACTGAAATGGAGTCAATAAGGGAAGCAGAGTTTGACCAAAAGATGTAAGGTCTAGACCCTGGGTCCAAATTGTGAGTGTGCCATTTATTAGCCCAGTGACCCCAGACAGGTCACCTCTATGAATCTAAGTTATTTTGAGGCCCTGAGAGTGAGTTCTGTGTAGTGAAAAGGCTATTGAGAAAGTTATCTGGGATTTTTAAGTTAATTTATTTATTAAAGTTATACATGTGTTTTCTTCTTGGTTTACATTCCACTTACAAATCTAATTTTTCTATTTAGAAGTGGAGCAAGTTTTCTCCTACTTTTTTTTAGTCATTTCTTAAAGGTGGTTTTATTAAAGCACAGGGACAGGGCCTGGGGGCAGGAAGAGCTGCCTTTTTTTAGTCACTTTTAAAGAGCCTTTGGCCAATGTTCGGTTAAGATTGCAAACACAAGTCACTGAATCTTTTCAAATAGTTTAAATTGTATTTATAAACTCAATTTTCATTTTTAAGCACATCAATTATCTGATCAACAAACGTTCCCAAACATTTAATCTAATAAAGTCTGCTTCTAAATGTGAATGACATGAATTTCTACTTAAAGTTGTGTCTCAATAATTTGTTAGTTATACATTTTAAATTAGAACTATGAGTATCATTTAAATAGGCCAAGTTTTCTTAAACATTGCAAGCATATAGAATTATGAAATATGGCCTGACTCTTTAATACAAAAATATTTATACTATGGTTTTGATTATTTTAGACATGCATATATGTAATCTAAAACTTCCAGGAAATGTAAGATGCTTACCCAGTAAAAAAGACAATCATCCCTGCTAACTGAAATTACCTTACACAGAGCTATTTGGCTGGAAATATGATCTGGAAATTCAGGCTTCCTGGGTGGTGCACTTTACAAAAACTAAGAAAACTATTAAATCATCTCAAGAAGTAGGGGGAGTTGCCATCTCAGCATTCCTGGGACTACTAGTGATCAGAGATTCTGGTAACCTTGATGTGACATCCTGAACTCTATTTTTAAAGGTTATGTCAATGATTCTGTAACTTCAAAGTGGAGCATGTTCACATCCTGGGACTCAAGTTATATGCACATGGTAATTCTACCTCATAAACGTCTACTCACAAATGTCTGCAACTCAACTCAGCCTGGCCTCTTGATTAGACTATGCATTTTCTTTGGCTCTTAAGATCTCTGCATGTCTCTTCCATTGAATGTTATAGACTTTTGAATGTAATAGAATCTAAAGTTATGTGAATGTCTTTTCTAACTCTTAACAGAATGCTGCATTCTGGGGCACCTGGGTGGCTCAGTCATTAAGTGTCTGCCTTCAGCTCAGGTCATGGTCCCAGGGTCCTGGGATCGAGCCCCTTACCGGGCTCCCTGCTCAGCAGGAAGCCTGCTTCTCCCTCTCCCACTCCCCTTGCTTGTGTTCCCTCTCTCACTGTGTCTCTCTCTGTCAAATAAATAAAATCTTTAAAAAAAAAAAAGAATGCTGCATTCTTTGGCTACTGAATTTTAGACATCTCACAAGATTTTATCTGACTTGTAGTCAAAATTTATGAAACTAATCTACTAATGTCCTCATGTCTCTGGCCTCTGTGTTTCTGTTCTTGGTAGCATAGAGTTGCAAAGAATTAGATGAGTAAATGCACATGAATGTCACTTCGTGATCCATAAAGCACTGAACAAATATTAGTGCACAGAAGAGATCAAAGCATAGATGATGATGATAGATAGATAGATAGATAGATAGATAGATAGATGATAGATGAAAGAGAATGAATTAAGTGCAACATGAGAACATGGGGAAAGGAGTGATTACTCCCAACTGGACATTCAAGGAGAGCTTCACAGCTCTCAATGGAGCATTGAGATGGACCTTGATGAATGGATAGGATTTTCTTTAAAGATTTCATTTATTTATTTGAGAGAGAGAGAGAGAGAAAGAGCACAAGAGGGGGGCGGAGAGAGGGAGAAGAAGGCTCCCCACTCAGCGGGGAGCCTGATGTGGGGCTCCATGAGGGGCTCCATCCGAGGACCCCGGGATCATGACCTGAGCCAAAGGCAGACACTAAACCGACTGAGCCATCCAGATGCCCCCAAATGGATAGGAGTTTAGCTGACTGGTATAATGATGGGGAAGGCTGCAAAAGTCCATTTGGCAATCTTTATAAAAGGCATTCAGCATAAACCTAGCACTGAGTTTCAGGAAAGAGTCAAGGCTTCTCTTGGCATGCAATATTCTTCCATCTACCACCTCTCTGATCCTCCTAGACTTCTCATTTTCTACACGTGAATGCAGTTTTAATTCCATGTCTTCATTACCTACAACTTCTCTTACCACGTCAAATATGCTCCAAAAGAATGCTGAGGGAGGCCCAATGTTCTCTCCTGAGTAGGCTGATAATAATGTCCATACCATTAGCTCTGTCCAGCATGAGGGTTTTCCATGACCTCAGATATAAGGACTTCTTCTGAGTGATAAACTGGTAAAATTCATATGCAAGAAGAATGAGTAATAAGTGGGAATCCTCCAAGTAACTGCTGCAAATGTGTAATGATGCTTTTGGGAACATGCAAACTCCCATCCAGATGATTCAGGTATTCAGACCCTTTCCATGTCTTGAGGCTCATAGTAAATTTTAAAAAAGAAATGCCAAAATAGTTTTTAAAAAATTATCCTATGCATAAATGTTTATATTTAACAAAGTTAAGACTTTTAATGCTCAGTCAGTAGAGCATATAACACTTGCTCTTGGAGTTGTGAGTTCAAGCCCCATGTTTGGCCTAGAGCTAAGTTAAAAAATAAATAAAAATTAAAGTAAAATATGCTATCACTATGTTCTCCCAAGGTTAATTATAGGATTCATATATTAACTCATAGTATACAGGTACAGTGGTTCAGTATTGGAACGTAAGTGTAAAGATGTATACTAAACACCTCCCTCTTTTAATCCTATGTGTGCATTTCTAGATAATGTAAAAAACCCAACTTTGAAAGCTTTCAGGCTCTGTGACACTCAAAGCCAAATGATCTCCCTAGTTCCCAAGGACCCCCCCAACTCTGATAAACCCTAAGCAAAACTTTCACAGCCCAGAACTTTAATAAGCAGAAATATTATTCATGTGCATATGGTGCAAGCATTGTTCATATGTTTAATGAAGCTTAATTAACTTCCATATTTACAAAGAAGGTGATCAATAGCTACTTGGGAGCTCTGTGTACCATAATGAGTCTGGAACTAACTAGCAGTCTTCCCTTTGTCATGATTAAGCAGTGAGCTACCATCATGCTGAGGGATCCCCTAAATTCCTCAAGAAGAAAGCCATTTGTCTAGGGCCATCCAAAGTCTTCAGAGAACAACACTTTAACTTGCTTGCCTTAGGGACGGATCACCAAGGGTCCTGGTGCAAGCATGGACAGCCACCTATTCTGAATACAGACAGACTTGCCATTAAATGCCTTGTTTTCAACACAATCTCTTACTCCTACTCCTTAAACTTTTTTTTACTTCCTCTTCTTTGCCCAGGTTCTAGAAGAAAGATGAGCCCCGTCCTCAGCTGAGGTGCCTGAACCATAGTTCCCTTTCTTTTGTATCTTCAGTCTGTCTTCCGCCTTCCAGAGATGTGTTCTGCCTCACCAAGAATGCACATTCCCAGATATTTCATGACTAGTGCATTCTCAGCATTCAGGTCTTAGCTCATATATATATATCACCTCCTTGGAAAGGAAGGCTCCCTATTTAAAGTAGCTCTCCATCCCCAGCCCCCCTCCCTTGTCCTTCTGCCTTCTAGTCTTCATATGGCATTTATCACTCTCTATAATTACCTCACTCATTTATTTTTTGCTGTCTTTATCCCTCACCAGAATTCAAATTCCAGGAGAACTCAAATCTTGCCTGTTAAATTTTGAATTGTGTCATCAGATTTTAGGCCCCTGGCAAACAACTGGCATTCAGTAAATATCGGTTAAATGAATAAAATCACTCATTTCTTTACACAGCAAATGTTTATTAAAAGCATGTTAGGGAGGTCCCTGGGTGGGTCAATCGGTTAAGCGTCTGCCTTGGGCTCAGGTCATGATCCCAGGGTCCTGGGACTGAGCCCCGCTTCAGGCTCCCTGCTTAACCGGAAGCCTGCTTCTCCCTCTGCCCCTCACCCTACTCGTGCTCTCTCTCTCTCACTCTCGCTCTCTCTCAAATAAATAAATAAAATATTTTAAAAATAAAAAAAATTTAAAAAGCATGTCAGGGGCGAGGAGTTGTGTCCATAAAGGAGAATTTCATCCATTTTTGAAAAATATCTCCTTGCTTCTCTACCACTTTCTGCCATACTCTCCCTCAACCCCCACAAATAGACACACACACAGACTGGGCTCTCCCTTTGTGCCTTGTGGCCCAAAGAAAAGAAACCCAAAGATAGGGTGACCCTGTTCCCGTGGCCAACAGCAATCAGAGCTGGCCCTGGCAGCTGGCCAGACAATGGAGACCCAATGTTTCTTGGGCCCAGCCTAGTAAATATTCAGCGGCAATAAAAGCACGGTCCAGGGAGCAATTAGAGAAAGAGGCCCAGGTGTCCCTGAAGGAGCTGGTCCCCATTTATAAGAACGTACAGATGCTGGCTAGGACACAGCCCTCCTCCTCTGCCTTGACTTTATCCCAGCAAACAGGCCCAACCTAGAGCTTTCCTCCGGACCCTGGCAGCCGCCTGGAAAATGAGTATGATAGTAAACACATGTTGCTTCGCCTGTGACCTGACAAATCAGATTACCTGCCTCAGACACACACACACACACAGGGGCTCTACTGTGAGGCAAGCTGGAAATCCAGCTCTCAGAGGGTACGCTAGTGCCGTGCTGGGGTGTGTTGGGGGTCCGGAGTCACTCAGAATGCCTTGCAGTCACATGAAACAAAAATACCTTCTATTTATTTAATGTCCCCTCTTCCAAAGGAGCTAACAACAGCCTTGTTCTTGTCAAGGAGCCCAAACATTCTCATTCAAAGACTGTATTTACAAACGAGGCCGAATGGCCATAAAACTGATGACCTTGCTGCTTCTGGAATCTCATAAAAAGTTTCCAAGCTGCTCCTCCCTGGAGCAAATAAGGGTGTTGCAGTTGCTAGTGCCCTGGCAGGGTTCCAGCTGGGGCTATTACATTCCTCCCTCATCAGTTTTCCTCCTAGCTCCAAATGCAGACTTGTCTGCTCAGCAGGGCGTTTAACTCTGGAGGTGCTGCTGCACTTGGAATATTCAAACCCAGAGGTAGGGGCAACACAGAAAAAAAGAGAGAGAGAGAGAGAGAAGGGAGAAAAGAGGCAACATTAACTGAGAAGCAGTCACACACCAGGCACTATGCAAAGGATTTCCCCATTCAAGCTAGCCGTCACCGGAAGCTTTGACCCCTGTGCCCATGTATTGAAGACATTTGTAGCAGACATTGCTCATTTTGTGGGGGTCGCTTGGATACCGTTTAATAAAATATATATATATTTTCCAATGCCCTGTGCTGTAGAAGCAGCCAGGTGGTTCAGATCAGATTCAGGTCAGTGGGAGGCAGTGGACATGTGTATGGGTGGGTTTCTGAAAAACTATTGTCTTACTGATAAAAGGAGTCACACTTAGCTGGTATGTGTCTTTTGCCCTTTCTCACTCTTCCTTCTTTGAATGAGGAGGTGAAACTTAGAGAAGCAGCACCCATCTTATGATCAAAAAGATGAAAGATGATAAAACAGTAAGAAGTAAAGAGCCTAGGGTATGGATGGCAACATGGGAATGCTCCCTCATCCCCTGTGTGTGCTCAGGCTTCTTGTTACCATGAAAAATTAGGCCCTTTCCTTGTGGTGGTGGACAGACTGGAAAGTGGTCCCCATGATCCCCATCTACTGGGGGGAGGCATGTCTTTGTGTGATCCACTCCCCTTGAATATGAGTATGACTTGCTTTTAGCCAATAAAATATGGCAAAGGTGATGGGATGTCACTCCCATGATTACATTAGGTTATGTAAGGCTTCACCTTGTTAGCAGACTTGCTCTAGAGCCTCTCCTTGCTGAATTAGTAAAATCGGCAGCCATGTTGGAAAAGCCCATATGGCCAAGAGCTACAGGTAGCCTCTCCTAACTGTGGGAAGTGCCTACAAACTGCAGGAGGCTTCTAGGAAATCTGAACAGCCTTTGGGAGCTGACAGTGGCCTCCAGGCAGCAAAATCCAGGGCCCTCAGTCCTACAGCTACAAGGAAATATACCCTGCCAACAACCTGAATGAGCTGGGAAGTGGATTCTTCCCGAGCCAAGCCACCAGATGAGAATGCAGCCCAGCTAACACCTTCACTGCAGCCTTGAGAGACCCTAAGCAGAGGACCCAGGTAAGCCATGTCAAGATTCTTAATTCACAAAAACGATGAGATAATAAATGCATAAATTTCTGGCAGTTTGTTTTGCAGCATAAATCACTAATACACTCATTTACACTGCTCTGGTCAGCTTTCTGTTACATACAGATACAGCTGGCTGAGACACAGACGAGCATTTAGGGACACTTTCTGTAAGTGTTGAGAGATGGGAGTTGATTTTTAGAGAAGGCTGAAGAGCAGGAATTGTTGGCAGAGGAAAAGAAAGCCAAGGTCCTAGATTATTCTTCAAATAGAACTGAGTCTTCTCGGGCGCCTGGGTGGCTCAGTTGGTTAAGTGACTGCCTTCAGCTCAGGTCATGATCCTGGAGTCCCGAGACTGAGTCCCACATCGGGCTCCCTGCTCAGCAGGGCGTCTGCTTCTCCCTCTGACCCTCCCCCCTCTCATGCTCTATCTCATTCTCTCTCTCAAATAAATAAATAAAATCTTAAAAAAAAAAAAAAAGAACTGAGTCTTCTCATTTAAAAGGCTTTCTAGGGGCGCCTGGGTGGCTCGGTCATTAAGCATCTGCCTTCAGCTCAGGTCATGATCCCAGGGTCCTGGGATCGAGCCCCGCATCGAGTCCCACATCGGGCTCCCTGCTTGGTGGGAAGCGGGCTTCTCCCTCTCCCATTTCCCCTGCTTGTGTTCCCTCTTTCGTTGTCTCTCTCTCTCTCTCTGTCAAATAAATAAATAAAATCTTTAAAAAAAAAAAAAGCCTTTTTAGCTGCTGACTATATAGCTGCTTTTCAAAGTATCACAGTGATTAAGGACTAGAAAAAAGAACATTTGTTAAATAACCCTTTGGGATAAGTCTTTGACTGAATTAAAGGTGGGAGAACAAACAATATATTCCTCTTCTTACTGCTTTTAGTTTCGTTGGAGGTAGTTTTGTAATTGGAAAATAACAGCACCAACTGGCATCCCTTAAGCACTTTCTATGTACAAAGTGCTATGCTGAGCCCTTCACCTGGATTACCTTTTGTGCTCACAGCCATCCTACAAGCTAGGAATGATTATTACTCCCACATGACAGATGAGAACACTGAGATTCGGAGAGGTTAAGATAGGTCAGCAGGCAGTCTGGCTCCATACCCAGCATGCTTAAACACCATGCTAGTCATTCGTTTGTAAAAGATGGAAAACAGAGAAAAAGAGTAGTAAGAAGGCGAGGAACCCTTTTCCATTCTCCAGACACTTGGGAACAAGCATGAATAATTTTTTAATCTCTTTCCTAACAACACAGAGATTAGACTACATCTACAAATAAAGATGTATCCTGCATCCTTGTTATTTTAGTTAACATACTAGTCCCAGTTTCTCATGTTATTCAAAGCTCCTTGTTAGTATAGGCTGCCTTATATTCCATTATCTGGATGTGCCATCATTTACTAAGTCTTTCCTTCTCCTCATACAGACAATTTGAAATGACTTCCACTTAGGACTATTACGAATAAAGCTGCAATTATTATCTTTGTGCATAAAGTTTTATCAATATTTTGAGTTTGGGGTAGAATCCTCCAAGTAGTGTGACTGAATCAGAAAGGATGAGCACATTTAAGGCAACTGACACTCTGTGCCCAGTTGGCTCTAGCTCAAAGATGCCACTGTGAGACTCTGGGAACAAGAGAAAGGAGACATGTCTCTTGAGTAGGAATGGCCCCTCCCTTGAACATTCCTGTGGGTTAGTTTCTTCAAAAGTGACATGAGGGGCTATTTACCTTTAGAAGGCCAGATTTTTATTGTCATCAGGAATACAGTGCCTCTTCCAGAAGCTATAAAATTCAAGCCTGATATTTGGTAAACTTCCCTGGTATTTGTGTTTTATAAACTGTCTCATGGCCAGTCTCAGCCCTTTTTATATGTTCCTAAATAAATACCAGGGCCCGCACACTACCTCTGGTGTGAGCAGACCCCCGTGATCTCCCAGCCTTTTCATTCTCATTGGTACCCACCATGTTTCCCATTTTTTCCAGATGTTCAAAAGAACAAAATGTCTCTAACCCCAGAGGCACAAAAATATGCTTCATTGCTGAGGAAAAATAACTGAAACTTTCAAAAAATTTCAGTATGGTGGCTAAATTACCCGAGAAACCAGTTTTTCATCCCATCTGCTGCAGACATGTTTTGAATTGAGGTGATGGACCAGATAGTGGAATGGAATGGAACCTTAGGCACCTACCTAATAATGAAAATAGCTAACATTTGCTGAACACTGACCACATGCCAGGCACTGGGCTAAGCACTTTACAATCTATGTGCTTACAATGCTATCAGGTTGGTAGACTTATTATCTCTATTTTGCAGATGGGAAAATGAAGGGACAGAGAAGTAATAACTTTCCAAGGTCACAGAGCTATTGAGCCACATCGTTAAAGCCAGAAGAGATCTGAGAGACCAGAGCGGTCTTAAATTCTGCTCTGGGTCTCCAGGGACAAGTGTGGGGGAAAGAGCTGACCAAGGAGGGAAAGCTAGAGAGAAAAGCTCCTACCCACCCCACTTTTCTCCTGTTTCGTGGCAGGTAGAATAATGCCCCCCCCCCAAAGATGTCAATGCTCTAACCTCCATAGCCTGTTATATGTTGCCTTACATGACCAAAGGGACTTTACATGTGATTAAGGACCCTGAGACAAGGAGATTACCCAGGATTATCCAAAGGGGTCCAATCCAATTACCCAGGGCCCTAAAAATGAAGACCATTCCCAGCTGTGTTCTGAGGGAGCTGTGCATACAGAACGATGGTCAGAGATGCAACGTTGCTAGCTTTGAAGATGGAGGAAGGGCCATGAGCCAAGAACTGTAGCCTCTCAAAGCTGGAAGAGGTAGCAAAATGGATGTTCCCCTAGAGCCTCCAGAAAGGAATGCATCCTAGCCAACAGTTTGACTTTTGCCCAGTGAGACCCCCTCGGACTTCTAACTCATGGAACTGTAACATAATAGATTCACGTTGCTTTAAGCCACTAACTTTAAGGTAATTTGTTATGGCAGCAACAGAAATCTAGAATATCCCTGCTTCAGTCAGTCCCTCCACTGTTACATTTTTTGTAACATTTTCCTGTTAAAAGAAAAAAACAAGTTGAAAACTAATTCTTCTATCTCTTCTTTTTGTTTTGTTTTAGAGGAAAAATGTCGGTGCCCAGAGAGAGACACATTTTGCCCTTGATCACACAGTGGCAGGGCAACTGGCCCATCCCCCCCCCCAAGTGCTCAGAGATCTCCTCCTCTGGACAGGGCTGCAACTGTGGGCTTTGCCACATGACCCAGCACTAAACATGTGATGAAGAACATTTGTCACTCAGCCATTAAACAAGAATCTACCAGGATGGATCACGCACTGTGGTGGCATTGGCAATGAAGAGGTGCACACACCCTGGTTCCCTCTCTGGGAAGCGCAGGAGTTACACTAAGTGACTATCACTCTGTGATAAGCAGAATGTGAAAAAGCACAGAGAAAGGCTGCCTTGCCCATCCTGGGGGCCAGGAAAGTGTTCCAGAGGAAATGACACTTAAGTGGGGGCCTGAAGGGTAAGTGAAAGTTGGCCAGGCACCAAAGGGAAAGAAGAGTGTTCTGTGCAGAACAACCGCAATGCAAAGGTGAGGAGAGAAGAAATGGCAGCTTCTACACATTGAGAATGTATGAAAGTGGGATTCAATGAGAAGGGGTTAGGGGAGAGGTAAGACTGGAGAACAAAGTCAGGGTGAGTCCAAAGGGCCTTGTGAGCTAAGTTAAAAATTCACCTGAGTTTACCTTCTGTGAACACTCATTACCCGTTGACAATGGGAAGCCATGGAAGATCTCCCTGATGCACACTGATACCAAGCATGGGCCAGGACAGAGCATGGATGCAGTTAATATCTATTGACTCTGAATGCAGTGTGGTGATTCATATAATCAAGGTGTATGCAAAGTGCAATGGAAGCAAGGAGGAGGGACCATCTAGCTCTGCCTGTGGAGGATGGGAGGGTCACAGAGCCAGTGAAGACCTGGGACTTGAAGGACGAGCATTTTCTTTTGGTATCCACTGATCGTCTTTGGAATCTATCACATTCCAATAGACTTTTCTGCCTTGAAAATTCTGCAAATTCACACCTCCATCTCTGGGTTTTTAATTTTGTATTAATGATGTGCCTTCACAGTGTTATGCTTAACTAACATTCTAAGTGTATATGGCAGAAACCATTCCCTGCTCCCAACAAACTTCTCCATAGCCAGCAGAACATCAGTTTTATTCAAGACAGCAAGATGTCCAGACCTGAGGCGGTTGAATCATAATGGGTCTAAGTCAGACATTGCTATTCCATCAACATTTGCCAGCCACTCACTTTCCCAGACTTCCTCGCAGCTAATGTGACCCAGTGCTGATTAATAATATTCTGGTGAATTACACTTAGTCTAAGTCAGCTGGGAAAGCTTCTGAGATATTTTTGTTCCTTCAGTGATAAAACAGCACAGTCATTCCAGGAAAAGGATACTTTGCCACATCACACCCCTACCCCTGCCACCTTTCTACCTTTGAATAAGGGTGTGATGTCTGGAGGTGTGGCAGCCACCCTGCAGCCATGGGGCAACCAGCAGAAGAATCAATGACCTATATGCCTCAAGAGGATAGAAAAGTGCCTGGCATCTTGATGGCACTAATGAGCTTCTATTCTCATTTTAGACTACTTACCTCTAGACTTCCTATATGAGATAATCAAACATCTTTATGGCTCAGGCCACTATCAGTCAGATTTTTTGTTGCTTGTTGTCAAATATATCCTAAATTATAAGGTTGTTTCCAGAAAGAGGACTACCTTTCTTCTTACCAGAATTATGAAGCTCTGACTTTAACAAAGTGATAGTCTATGACCAACTAGCTACATCAAAATGTAAGAGAACATTTCTCCAATCCTAGAAACAGAAAACTTTCTTCCTCCAATCCTCCCTTCCCAATGATTACTCTTCCTTGGCTAGAAGGAGATGTTTGCTCTTCTGATTTTACGCCTCCAAATATTACCCATCACTTCACTGCTATTTTCATTTGGCTAGGTCTGTGTTCAAGGTGGTCCCTCTGGAGGGTCTGGCTGGTTAGGAAAGTTGAACTTGTCAAAAAATCAGAGTCAGATTCTCCTTGGCAACTGTAAAGGTAAGCTATCACCAGCCCTGTCAACAGTCACAGCAGAAAGAGAGCTATTTATTCATCTAAGACCTTCATGAGTCACAGTCTAAACATTCTATGAACCCTCCTCTGGCAAGTCATACCCTGCCCCAGTCTCTGGAGAGAGTGCTTCCCACCCAGTGCCACTTCAACACAACAGACTCTTGGCTTTTGACTGTTTAATCTTTGGGCTGCACAAGTGGTCATGTTATTAATGACTCTGAGTCATAATTTAGAACATTCCTTCTGGAATGTGTGTGTAAAAAGTAGGAGGAGGATAGAGTTCTACTTTGTCCTGGGCAAGATATGAGTCTTCCTATGGCTATGCCCCTGCCTAATTGTATTCCCTTCAAAATACAACCCATTCCTTATATGACAAGAATTCAAGTCTCTCCACTTTTTGGTGACAACTTCTTTTAAATACTCTCTTGTTTATCAGTGTCAATCAGGACTTGAAGAATTTAGCCAGATCCAGGTAGGTCTGTCCAGGGCTGAGTGTGAGGGAGATGGAAGAGAGGAGCTCTGACCTTTTTAAATTTTAGACATGAGTCTTCAATTAGAATTTTTCATCTTTGTTTTGAACTTCTGCTCAGTCCCCACTTATACAGTGAATGTGACTATCCCTTTTGGAGTAAGGAAATGCTCAATGCTTAATGACACAACTCATGGGATGCTTCACTCTTTACCAACTCTTCACATGTGTGGATATCATTTGGTTGTTACTTCTCTCAGGTAGTCTACCTTGATCTTGTTAAGTGGTGTTCCATTTATGAGTCCTTGCAACACCTGCTACTTCCTTGATGAGAGTGCTTATCATACAGGCAATTGCCTGTTCTCGTGTCAGTCACCTCCATGGAATTGCGAGGTTTGTGAAAGCAGGGTCTATCCCATGTCACCACCATATAGAACATTCCCTGACACAAAGTAGGCACCTCAAGTAATACATATTGAGCAGATAAGGTAGAGGGAAGGGACCATCTTCTGCAACTGGGCAGACACTAAAACTGGCTTTCAGGTCCCTAAACTTGGAAAGAAGGGATATGACCAAAGCGATATGTCAGATGTTCTATCCATCTGTGTTCAGGAATATATCAATACCGTGGGAACGTGGACCGAGTCTTACAATTTTGCCCAAAAGAAGGGGGTTCTAATCTTCCTTCCCACCTCTAAGTGGTGATTAGAGCATTGTTTGAGGTGTTCTATTTGCATAAAAACCTTGAGTAAAATGTTACAAGGACACCAGCACAGACAGACTTCCTCCAGAGCCCTGGGACAAATACTGTAGAACATAGACAAATAGGCATCCACAGGGAAGACTTCTTGATGGGCAAGGACGCCATTCAATAGAAGGAGAAATTTAAAGTTCCAAGGTTCTGTCCTGAAATGCCATTAATTCTCAGTGGATTGGTCATATTTGTGAGGGACCCTGCATGGTGCTACTCAAGAGTCCTCTAACCTAAAATCTTGCCTGCACCTCCCTTGAAATCCCAACACTGGTCAGGGAAGCGCTCCTCAGGAGCAGGTGGCCAAAGTTAGTGGAGGGAGAGAATGCATACCAACTCTGTTAAGAACCCATAAGTGGGAGAAACGACAATAGCCAGCAAAATTTTCTGGTTACCACTCAGACCATAAGAGCCTTCCAGGACCCTGCCAGGGAAAAAGGGGTGTGGAAGAGAAAGCTCAGGAGCCCAGAAAACATGCTAAGAGAGAAAGCCAAGGAGTCAGAAATCACTGGTCCAGCCCTCCTGTTTTCTAACTATTTGACCAACTAGTTAGTTACTCCATTTTCCTGAAACCAGGATTCTTCATCTATAAAATGGAGAAAATAAGTCCTAATATAACAGGCTGGCTGTAGACATTTAAAAAGGATTACATGTTCACAGCTCCTGACCCACAGTAAGTGTTCAATACATGCAAACACTATTATCACCACCTACGCAGGGTCTGAGAACCCAAGTCAGTTTTCCTTCCTGTTACTATGTGATCCACTCCCCACCCCCCACCTGAAAGTTTGCCCCCAGGCTGGTGTGGCCAGGGAATTCCAAATTTTATCTGGCTGCCTTCCAGTGCTGAATGTACTACCTGCACCCCATCTCCACCCTCTGTCTTTAACACCTGGCACTCTCACACTACCATGTACCTTCTTTTTCATAAATTCAGGTCATACATCTCTATCTGGGCTTATCTGGAACCTTCCTCACTCGGATCTTGACCTTCTCCAGATTCAATGAAGCTTTTCAGTTTTTATGTATAATCCCTATTCCTCCTGACCTCACTGGACTTTGCTTCTGGACTCTCTGGTGAATGATTCCAAGTAGCCATCATGGACTCTGGCTTGGGCTTATCTTGCCAGCTCTTCTGGTTTCCTGCTTCCTTAATAGCAAGCCTTATCAGGTCCTCAAGTTCCCAAACCAAGGCCACAGCCAACCAAACAGCTGGCTTCCTGGTTGAACAGCCAAAGCCCTTGGTTCAGAAAGCTGGCATAGAAATGGTGCCCAGGTATAGAGAATCCAAGTATAAAGAATCCGATGGTCTCATGTTCATGTTCACTTATAGCTCATCACTGGAATAGGGCTGAGACTCTACTTGCAACATGGCTAAAAACTCATAAAAAATGGTCATCGCCTCAGATCAAAGGACAAGGAAATTGCTCTTTGATAGACAAATATGAGTGTGGAAGTGAATCTGAAAACTATCAATTACCCTGACCTGAAGAAGACTTTCAACAAATAATGCAGCTTATCTGAAGAACCCAGAGAATAAACATATCCCAAACCAGCTTCAGGATGTGATTGAATTAATAAATTCAAGTGAGTGAACTGATTAAAATTGATTTAAGTTATTGATTAAGTTAAATAAATTCATCTTCTTGGGACCATGATAAAAAGGGGAGGAAAGAAACTCACTGAGTGCCCACTATGCGCCAGGCATTTTTTCATGTAATCTGTACAACAGTCTCTAACGTTGACAGTGCCATTTTTCCGGTGAGCCAAGAAACTCAGATCAGATTAGAATAATTTACCCTGACAGTCACACGTCAAGTAATCGAGTCTAGATTCAAATCCAATCCTGCCTCCAAGCCCAAATCCATCTCTGCACTCCCATTCCCCAATACTAGCCATAAACATGGAAGTCTCACCTTCCAAAAGCACAGTTACCACAGAGATCTCATGTCTCCCTGTGGCAGCCATTCTGCCCTCCTCCTTCCCCACTGAAGACTGCTGAAATCCTGGCCAGCTGGCAAGCAATGGGGTGTTTTTTTCTTCTTAAAGCCCTCCCCAACCCATGCACTCCCTACCTGGAAAGAAAGTATAATATAGCATAGTCATTAACACCAATTCCAGAGCCAGGCAGCCTGCGTTCGAATCCCAGCTCTGCCACTTACCATCTGTGTGACCCTGAGCGAGGCGTTTAGTTTTCCTGCATTTCAGTGCCCTCAGGCGTAAAATAGCGGCAATAATAGTAACCTATCTCATAGGCTGTTGCGGAGCTCATACAAGCGCTGACACACAGTAAGGCTCCGTAAGTTCTAGGGACTGTTACTACAAGTCAATGCGACAACACTTTGATGAGGTCTTATTCAATTTCATTGCACAAACAAAGGAACTGAGGCAGGGAACAGTTACTGTCATGCCCACGGTTACATCGCTCATTGGAGGCAAGGCTATGATGAGAAAGGAAGGTCTCCCGATTGCTCATCCAGGGATCCTCCTGCTCACTGAACCGAGAGGCAGAAGAAGCAATTAAGCCATTGAGGCAAAGCATAATCTCTCCCTGCAGTTCACCCTGTCACATGAACCGCGGTGAAGTCACCACAAACATCCATTTATTTATAAACCTACAACATTAACCTCCTCACTTAAAAGCCTCTTGGAACCCGGCTGGTTAAAAGCATTTCAGATTCTGTCAGAGAAACTCACAGGGAAGCTCACACTGACATCTTGTTTCCATATGCCTTTAAAACCTGTTCAGAGCCCCCTAATCCCTTACCAAGAGACGTTCCCCCACACTCCATTCTTCTAAAGTTTCCACCATTGGGTGTGGATATTCTCTGAAAGCTCTCTCTTTTGAAAAATTCCCGTGCTTTGAGTCATGGCAAACTCTGAGGGAAGTGACTGTGGCCAGAGGTTTCAACATTTACATGAGCTCTTAATCAGCCCTCCAGTTCATTACCGTGTGATGTAGCGATTACACTGCTGTCCAGGAGAGGGAACGGGGTCTCTGAGTCTGCTGTTTTGATTTAGAGAATGCCGAGGGGCCTTGAAAAATGGGGCTCTGTGAGTGGTGGCTGAACTTTAGGAACAGGTTCCAGCTTCTCCCTTTTTAAGAGTTTAATCTTGCGCTGCATTCTTATTTATTCATTTAGTACATATTTATTGGTTTCTTATTATGGAAACCATACTTAGTGCCAGAGATACGATAATAAGTAAAACAGAGATGACTTCTGGTTTCATGGATCTTATGCCCTAGATGGGGCGACAGGCACTAAACAAAACGAAGAGTGGTATGAGACTGCAGGGGCGGGGATGCACGTACCTGACCACATCTGGGTCAGGGGAGGCTTCCCCTAGTAAATGAGTTTCTTTTACCTGTGATCTGAAGGTTTGGGAGTGGAACCTCTAGACAGAGCACATACAAGCAGGATAGATGAAGTGAAGAGAGAGCAGGAAGGATGAAGACAGGAGATGAAGCCTATGAATTAAGCACATCTTTATTCTAGAGCAATGGGAAGCCGCTGAGAGGCTGTAACCACTGTACCTAAGGGCATCACCATTCGGGTTATTAGCAGATATTCTCCCTTGTAATATTTCTCTTTCATTTTATACCAACTGTGTTAATAGCTATCATTTTTCTAACTCTGTACCTTCTATGCTATTTATGTTACATATATTATCTCAGATAACCCTCACCTTAACCCTACAGGGAATGGACTCTCATTGTGCTCATTTTACAGGTAAGAAAAGTGAGGCTCCAAAAGGGCAAATCATTTGCCCAAGGTCACAAAAATGAGATGAGATGAGATTGGAATCCGGGTCTCTCTGACTCCAGGTCCAAGTTTTTAACAGCAAGGGAATATTTCAAGTTCCCTGCAGGCAGGAGCTGAGTCCTTCTGATTCTGCTTGGTCTGCTAGTGCCCGGCCCAGGATCAGAGCTCATTACAAGCATGTGGAACTGCTCGCTTCTCCCACCTTCCCGCCCATCCCCTACCTAATCACAGCAGACGCTTCTGTAATGCTAACTGCTCACCGGCTACGCTTGGTATGTATTAGCCCGTTTTCATTTTTATCACTACCTATGAAGTAGGTACTCTTATTTTCATCCTTTGCATTTCGCAGACAAGAAAAGTGAGTCACGGCAAGGTGAACAGCTTGGGCAGAGGACCCACAGGAAAAAGTGGCGCAGGCAGGCTGGAGCATACCAACTGTGACCACTAGATGCTATTCTTCCCCCCACTCTCCAGCCATCGGGACCACCTTGACATTTCTTGGAAACCATGCATTCTCCTGCCCCCAGCCTTCACAGATGCTAATACCTCTTCCTATACACTCTCTCAGCCCACAGCCTGACTTTGTCTTCCCTTGGGCTCTGTCCTGTCCATCCACCAGGACTCTTGGTCAGGAGTTGCTGTTCTTGCCCCTCACCACCCTAAACTTCCCAGCGCTCACCAAATAAACCGGGTAGTCAACTGCTGGTTCCCCCGTCTACCTCCCACACGGGGCAGGGCCCACGCCGCCGAGTCCTGGCCACATCCACAATGCTTGGAACTTGGCAGGAGCTCTATCATTAGTATGAAATGAGCAGATAAATACATAACTTAATAAGTGAATGCGGAATAATTCCTTTCTATACCCCATTGTGCTTGGCACATAGCAGGCCTCATTCAATGCTGCTGAATGAACAACCAAGTGTATAGTCTGATTCCAGAATTTATTTTTCCCTTTGGCCTCCCCGCCCCCTTTCTCCTTGCTTAAAAATCCCAAAGAAAGATGACAGTCCTACAGAGATCAAGGATGAGGCAGGTGGTTAACAGGAAGGATAAAGAAAAGTGAGAATCCAGAATTTTTCCTCCAGCTTCAATGTGGGGAAAAAAATATATATCCCAACGTGTGTCCTAGACTCTAGAGCCCTGCTCTTGCTGTCCGCCTGTCCTTGCCCAAAGCAGCAGGCCCAGGGGCTCTGCCTGGAGTGCCTGAGGCCCTGCAAGGAGTGAGGAAGCTGGCTGGGCTGTGATTGTTCCTGAGCTGTGGGGACAGTGGCTGTTCTGGGCACTTCAGGAAGTACTTGCTCTAAGAGGCCCTTCCAGCTATTGTTGTTCAGCCGAGCCTGCGGGGCTGGCACTGGGACAGGGTGCCCCTCCAGGCCAAAGGTCTGCCTGGGGCGCTGGGGGCGGGAAGGTGAAAGGTGGGGATTAGTACTTGAGCCAGGAAGGGGTCTTGAGCTCAAGCTTCTCTATTTTTAGGCCGTTAAGGCCAGGAGCTGGGTGCCTCGACATGTCTTTGTGTCTCCTCTGGCCCTGCCCGCTCTGATTAGATAAGCCAGATGCTGCGGTGATAGGGTGGCTGGGCCAGGGAGAACTAACTGGTGCTGGGGAAGGAGCATGGACTTGGGAGTAGGGGCTCCAGGCCTGAACGCTGGCTCCGCCCCTCCCTGCGCCCTGGGACACTTCTGCATCTCCTCTTCCTCTTCCATAGAAGAGAAAGAATCACCAGCTTGAGAGGTCATGAGGATGAGCTGAGTAAGATTGATGACCCTGTCAGGTATACAATAGCAGTGGGAAAGGCTGGTTTCCTTCCTTCTCCTAAGCAGCAGGACAAGGGCGGCCGGTGTGGGGATGCGGTTGGGCAGCAGATGTCACGTTTCACTACATTCCTCCCCGTCACAGGCTGCTGGCCTGGGCGCTGAGCCCGCTCCTGCCTGAATTCTCTCAACAGCTGCCCTACTTCTTTGCTTGGCCTTGCCCAAGACTCTTGTTGGAACCAAAAGCCTCTGCTCTGCTCCAGTTGCAAAAAAAAAAAAAAAAAAACAGGAATGACGTAATATGTGGCTCTCATGGCCACCAGCCACAGAGAAAGTCCAGGCTTCCAGATCTCTACCCCAAATTCATGCCAGGGTTGCAAATCAATGCTCTCTTGTTCCCGTGACTCCTGGGTAACTCCCATGCCACCACTCCACCCAGCAGCGGCTCTGCCACCCCCTTATCTCATGACAAAGGCCACCAACCCAGCCACTGAGGCACAAAATTGGCCGGGCGGGGGGGGGGGGGGGGAAGGCAGGAAAAGGGTTTGCAAGTACCTAATCCCTGCAACCTGACCCTTAATTATAATAGCAGCGACACTGATCGAAGACTATGCACCCAGCACTGTTCTAAGCTCTATATTAACTCATTTCATCTTCACCGACAGATTTTGAGGTAGGTATAGTTTATATCTCCATTTTACAAAAGAGGAAACTGAGTCTCAGGGGGAGAGATGTCAGCACTATGGCAGCGCGAGACATTCCTCCATTCTCTCCCCCTTTTTCATAGCAAGCTAAACATCTGTTTGCAAACAAAGATGTCTCAGAGTGAGTTGTGGGAACCAGCACCATACACCAAGGGACCGAAAAGGACTCTCACCCACCCATGCATCCGAAAATAGGCATACCTGTTGGGAAGGGCCGTGGAAACCATCCCAGAGGGTTCAGTGGCTGGCCCACGGCCACAGAATTGACATGTTGCAGGTAAGATTTAAACCCATTTCTGCAGCTGCCAAGTCTAGTGTCTTTTTCCCACCAGGCCACTTATTCCCAAAACCAAACCAAACGAAACTGGCAGCCTGGACCCTTTCAGGGCAACACTGCAGAACAGAATTTCTCCCAAGCAAACCTAACTTGTCAAATCCCAAACTAAGTTTGATGAGCAAAGCAGGGGCCTGGGTGTTCCTCAGAGGGAAAGAAGGCAGGGAGCATGATGCAGTCTGCCCTCTCTCTGCCCTGGGCAGGGAGTGGGATCCTGGACCCGCCACTGTCCCTCTCTGGTCTTCAGGACCCTCACCTATCCAAGGAGCAAAAGAAATTAATTTGGCTTCAGACAACCTCCCTCCCAACGCTGGCATTCCAGGATCCCATTTCCGTGGTGCCAGGCTGAGTATTTTATACAATCGGCAAACAATCAATCACAGTTATTTGCCGGGCTCTGCTGTCAGCACCTTCCCTGTCTTAGCTCATTCAAACCTCAGGACAGCCCCGAGACACGCATGACGATCTGCACCCCCTCCCAGGAAGCTGAGGCTTGGAACAGTGACACAAACTCACCCTGACTCACCCCGCCCGGCAGTGATGTTGGTGGGATTTGAACTCAACCTGTCTGCCTCCAAAACCCATGTTTGTCATCACAGGACTACTTGAGAGCGCCTCCCCCACCTCAGCCAGGGACAGGTGCCAGGAACAGTGCTATTGTTTTTTGCATCCCACTGCCTGTCCATCTGCAGTTGCTATTTTTCCACTGCCATCATTAATCACGGCGTGACTGAAACGGGTCAGGGAGAGGGTCCTGCAGCTGCCCGTGTGTGGCTACGGCAGTCCGCTGCCCACAGTCCTTCCTGTTGGCTCCGTGGGGAAATCTGCGGAAAGCCCTTTCTTTGAAAATAAACTGATCCAGTTGGGGGAGGGGTCCCCCTTATTTATTTAGTCACAGCCTCAAGGCTAAACTGGTGGCCCGGCAGCTCTGAGTGTTTTCCCTGAGCTGGAAAGCCAACTCCAAGCACGGGTGAACAGGTTGGGAAACTGGAGAACAGCACAGACGTCGGGGAAAATTCCAGGTGCGGTTGCCTGTGGTGGAAGGGCTGTGTGTCGCAGCATTCCTTCTCCCCAGGGAAACTTGCAGGCTGCCCCCTGCTCTCCCCAACCAAACTAAGTGAGCAGAGAGACTCCAGGCCTGAGGGAGCCAGCTTCTCCAGGAAGAGGGAGGGGAGGGTGCAGAGGCCCAGGGGCCGTTTGTCTCAGGGCAGTGGGTCATTCAGAAGTCACTGACCTGCTCACAGGGGCAGATCTCTCTGGCTTGGGCACAAATCCCACTAATCTCCTGGGCTGGACTGCCCCAGCTGCCTGCGGACAGGAGCCAAGATGGGGTTCCTCCCAGTCAGAGGAAAGGTCTCTGGCATGACTTCATCAGGAGGGCCACTGAGGTGCCGTTCTTGGAAGAGCCATCCAGAAGCCAGCAGAGTTTGAACGGAAGAAACTTCCAGTAGGAACGCGTTCCTGCAAGGGGCACCTGGGTGGCTCAGTCAGTTAAACTCCGGACTCTCAACTTCGGTTCAGGTCATGATCTCAGGGTTGTGAGATGAAGCCCGCATCAAGCCCCAGCACACGTGCCAGGGCTCCACACTCAGCGGGGAGTCTGCTTGGGATTCTCTCCCCCTCCCCTCACTCACATGTGCGCGCACACACTCCCTCTCTCTCTTAAAAAAAAAAAAAAGAATGGCTTCCTGTGAGGTCACTCACTACCCCCAAGTTCACCAAGTTGCACTAAGTGTGTTCTGCTCCCTGAAAACATTTTCTAACATTCATTTAGAACTTCCTTTATTATGTCACAGTTGAAATTGAAAACAAGCAAGCAGTCATCTCTGGAACAAAACCACTTTAGCAAACAGTGTGGACATGGCAAGAATTCCATTTCTTGCCCAGGGGACGACAATTCTTGACCCCAGCCTGTGTGTTTTGGTCACCAAGGGCTTGCTCCGCTGCACAACAACATACCTGGACAGCACTTGGTCCATGCCCGTTGGCCTTCAGTCACAATTGTGTAGTTTCATTCCTGGGCCCCAGAGAAAGAGAAGAGGCTTTGGAGTCACAAGGGTCTGATTTCAAATTCCAGCTCCACCATTTTATTTCTTCATGATCCTAAACAAGTCACCTAGGCTTCCTGGCCTTGGTTTTCCCATCTGTGAAGTGGGGCCAGTGCTATCTATCTTGAAAAATCGTCATTAGGCTGAAAAGAGACAATGTCTGTAGAAAGCATCTGGCACATGGTAGGTGCTCTATAAATTTAATTCCTTCCCCCTTCCTTCTCACACCAGACAAAGGAAATATGATTAATAAAATATTTAAAAAGAAAAGTAAAAAGGAAGGAAGGAAAGAAAGATGAAGAAAAGCCTTGCAGCCCAAGCCCCACTCCCTTCAAGGTTGACTGTGATTCCACCTTCACTTCCTAATCTCACTACCTGTGCCCTACACCCCCACACTCTGGTCCCTGTGCTAAGAAAATGTCAGAAAGTCTCCTCCTCCCCTATGTCTATCAGGACAGCTCGTAGGTGACACAAGGAGAAGGCTGGGGGTCTACACTGTCAAGTCCTTCCAAATGTTTTCAGCCCCACGCACACACCCTTGCTCCATCAGATGTCCTCGAGACTGGGGCTCTGCAGTGATGCCCCCACCCCCGGATACTAGAGCAATATCTGCCAATGTCCCTCCTGGAAGGACCATTTCACATTGTCTCGGAGAGAATCCCATCTATTTCTTCCCAACCCCACCCCCATCTTGAGAAAAGCTTTATCACCACAAAGAACAGTGTTCTTTAGGAAAACTGATGAAGATTTCAGGATCTGAGGTGAAGCAGCCTCGGTTTGAAACTTGGTTCTATCCCTCACCTGTGTGACCTTGGCCAGGTTACAGAAACCATCCCATCTATGGGATGAGGACAGTACAGTAGGTACCTCACTGGGCTACCACAACAACTCATTAAGAGCATTTATTTAAAATATTTAGCACAGTACTTGGAACATAGTAAACGCACAGTATACAATTGTGTTTTTATGACCTGGCCATTAAAAATTTATAGACCACCTGCATTCCTAAAATTCCGATTTTGCAACTCTAACCAAAAAAAAGTAGGGGGGGGGAGACAGGATAATAATATTTAGAAAGGAAAATTTTCTAAGACTTTTTTAAAGAAAAATGAAGCATGTAGATTGGTCAGGCTTTAGGCACTATACATACCTTCTCACTCAACTTTTGTGATACCTTTTGAAGTAAACTGGAGGGGTAAGTGGAGGAATAGTTCAGAACAGACTATCTGAGTCTGAACTCTGATTTGGCCACTTCGCTGTGTAACCTAAGGTAAGTGGTCTGACCTCTCTGGGCCAATTTCTCTATCCAGTAAAATAAGAATAATGATAACCTATAAGGTAGTCATGAGGACTAAATGAGTTAATATAGGCAAAGCAGTAAGAAGAATGTAAAGCACATAGTAACCTTTTATTCATGACTGCTGTAACCTTTTATAGAGTCTGAAAGAGAGGTTCAAGGTTAATTAATTCGCCCAAGCTCACATGCTGGTAAGTGCAGGAGCAGAATTCAAATCCAAGTCAAACTGATTCCAGAGCCAGTAGAATGCTTACCCCACTACTCTTAATCATATATACCTAGTAGGAAAATAGGACTTTCTCTGGGCAGTAAAGATGGGGCCAAACAAAGGGGAGCCTGGGTGTTGGGGAGAGTGATGGTTCATTTCTAGCAGAAGTAACAAAGACAGAAAAAGGAAAGGTTTGGAGAGAAAGAGGGTCAATTATATTATGACATCAGAAGCTAACTCTGCGCAAAAAAAAAAAACAAAAAAAAAACTGTTTTAGGCCATATTGCCGCCTGTGAGTACAGACAGCATTCCAACCAGTTTGAAAAAGCACTTGTGGGAGAGTTCCAGACACTGTTTAAATTCTGATGCGGGGAGGGGAGCCCTGGTGGCTGTGTGTTTCTGCAGAGCTGGTTCTCCTGTGCACAGACCCTTCTCTGGGTCCAGCCCTCAGGGGGACATCATTCCAAAGCACTGAACCAAACATGTTATGCCCCTCTGCTAGGCCCATGGCCCACAGTTCACAGAACACAAATCCTGGTGCATGGGGCCGGCTGGGAGGGCTGGGCAGGGTGGGGCTTTCAGAGACTCCGGGCGACCGTTAGCTGTAGGATTAGCAGTGATTAGTTTTTCTTTTTAGTGTTTGCTTGAGTATTGAGCATATATGGCTTTGGTGATTAGAAAAGAAATTGTTGAAACAAAACAGTTAAAAAAACCGCATGTGGTCATCTCTGGGTTATGGGATTACTGGTGATTTGTGTTTCTGCTTCTTTCCTTTGTGTGTTTTCTGTTTTACTTCATTTTCTGCTTTGAACATGTAATGCTTTAGGATTTAAAGGAAAAAAGAATAAACGTTATTAAAACTCAAATGAGCATGATTTCACGTGAGTGTGAGCTCCAACCACCTAGGCCTCCCTGGCTCCTGTCACAACGTGTTGAAGGTGGAATTCCATAACGTTTTCCCTCAGCAAAGAGAAAAACCTGCCAAGAAGGGGTGACTGCTCTCCCGGGGTCTGGGGCTCAGAGGCTCAGAGAGCTCACTCCACCAGCACTACCACACAGAGCTGTGAGTGCCTCTTTTTTTTTTTTTAATCATTGTTACTGTTCAATGACTTGTCTGATTATTTTTTTACCAAATGAGAAAAAAGTGTGTTTCCACCTGATCAAAATCCATGTTTTGTCCATTAGCTCCATTCTTTAAACTCAGAAGGAAATGTTCAAGTTTCCTAGACCTTTGAGGGTTGTTGATTCAAACGCAAATACATGTGAGCTCCTCAGGGATATCATTTCTGTCAGGAAAGAACAGAATGGGCCAAAGCCAATGCTCTGGGGGTTTTTTGTGTTTCTTCTCTGGAAAGGAAAAAAAAAAAGAGAGAGGGGAAGGGAAAGGGAGAAAGAGAAAGAGAGATGGAAAGAAGAAAGAAGGAAGAAAGGGAGGAAAGAAAGAAGGGAGGGAGGAACGAAGAAGGGAAGGAAGGAGAGAGGAAAGGAAGAAGGAAGTGAACGAATACAAGAGAGAGGACGTGGGGAGGAAGAGGGAGAGGGAAGGAGCGAGTTTAGAAACATCAAGGAGGTAAGTGTGGACAATGAGAATGCTATGGGAGTACCTAGAACAAAAGTGGCCCAAAAGACAATTCTTTCCGCCCCTGTCATTTTCCATATGAGAAAGCTAGGCCCAGAGAATTCAGTAATTTACCCATTTCAAACACTTACATGATGATAGAAGCAAGATTACAAGCCAAATTTTCCCAGTTCCAGACCTGGCCCACTTTCAATTCAACTCTGTGCACTCCGCCTTTAGGTGCAGGGAGGTATGTGTGACCTACCCAGCCTATTACAAAGGCCTTGACATTTAAAGGATTAAACATGTGGATGATGCCTTGGGAGTACTCCTTCAAAGACGGTTCTCTCAAAAGAGGTGGATCAAAGAAGGCTGGTGGAAAGAGGGGTCTGTATCCGTTAGGGTGCTTTCAACTGCCAGCAACAGAGAATCTGACTCAAAGTGGCTTAGGCAATAAAGGGCATTTTGTTGAAAGCGCCACGGTATGGTGACCTTCAGAGGAGGCTTGTTCCCAGCAGCTAAATTAAATCACCAAAGATCCAAGTTGCTCTCCATCTCCTTGTTCTGCTTTTGGCAGCACCATCTTCCTCCTACAGCTCACTCTCTCTGTGGCCCTAATGCGGGAACTCTCAGGCCTGGTCCCTTCCTTTCCCTTCCCTGCCTTCGGACCTCAATTCCCTGATCTGTCAGTTGATGGGGCTGGTCACTGAATGAGCTCAAACTGCCCTTGCACCCCTAACGAATTTTCTCAAAAGGTGGTCCATGGGCCATTTGTATTAGAACTGTTGCTTACCCTGTTTGTTTAACCAACCATACAGTTCCTACACTCTAGCCCAACGCCGTTAAACCATCATCTCTAAGGAACACAGGGATCTGCAGTGTCAACAAGCTTGCCCACAATATCCTTGTGCCCATTGAAGTTTGATAAACATTTGCTCCCAAGAGAGCCTAGAACAGGGAGTAAACTATGGGTGCTGAGCCAAATTCTGCCTGAGAGTTAAGAACGGTTTTTACACTTTTAAAGGGTTGCCTTTAAAACAAACAAACAAACAAAAAAGGAAAAAAAAACAAACTCACACAAAGAAGAATATGAAACAGACCTTCCATGGCTCCCAAAGTCTGACATATTTACTACCTGGCTCATGACAGAAAAACTTTGCCAATCCCTGGCCTAGAATAATGAGGTCATTGGACGGTGGAGAGAAAGGCAAGGGGTGTATCTGGACAGTTTATAGGGCTGATGAGGCCAAGAATTCCTGGGAGCAGGAGTTTGCAATGTTCCATCAGCTCCATGGAGAATCAAGTAAGTCAAAAATAAAATGTGCTCGAGTTCTGGAATTCAGTTTAAGAAATATCTTTTCCAGGAGACCTCCTGGAGTCTTTAGTTGGGCCACCCAATGCCGAATATTGACCTAAGGGCCAGGGCGGGGGGTAAAGTAAAAGCTCAGGAAGGGATAATGTCAGTATGCAACCTCCTTGCTCTGACAGCCACCAGTCAGCGGTCTCCCATAACATGGGAAACATTTTGGGGTTAGCTTCTGTGACTCATTTCTATGCCTTACTTCCAGTCACAGAGCAAACACTTATCAGCTAAGGATATGGTGCTCAAAGAGCCACCCCAGGTCAGGTAGGTAATTTCCCGGGGACTTGACCAGGAAAATATCCCAGTGCTTCTCAGACAATGGGTAAGCAATGCTCTATGTTAGGAGCAATAGCGGACAAACTCATGGCTTTGGGAGTCAGGCAGACTTAGGATCTAGTCCTGCCCCTGAACTTACTTGCTTTATGATTTTAGACCTGCACTGTCTGAGATGGTAGCCAGTGGCCCCATCTGGCTACTTATATTTAAATTCATTAAAATTAAATAAAATGTAAAATTCAGTTCCTTGGTGACAGTAGTCACACTAGTAGTTGCTAGTCAACTCACTAACTACGTGTGGCTTGTGGCTATTGTATCAGACTGAGCAGATGTAGAACTTTACCACCATCACAGAAAGTTCATGGGGCAATGCTGCTGTAGGCAATCTTTTCTGGGGGGCAGGGGAGTTTATTAAATTCCAGCTAGTTAACATAGAGTGTAATATTAGTTTCAGGTATACAATTCAGTGATTTAACACTTACGTAGAATACCAGGTGCTCAGCACAAGTGCACTCCTTAATCCCCATCATTATTTCACCCATCCCCCCACCCAAGTCCCCTCTGGTAACCATCAGTTTGTTCTCTATAGGAGTCTGTTCCTGGGTTTGCCTCTTCCTTTTTTTTCCCCCCTATGATCATTTGTTTTGTTTCTTAAATTCCACATGTAGGCAATCTTTTTTTTTTAAGATTTTATTTATTTATTTGACAGAGAGAGAGACAGCGAGAGAGGGAACACAAGCAGGGGGAGTGGGAGAGGGAGAAGCAGGCTTCCCGCGGAGCAGGGAGCCCGATGCGGGACTCGATCCCAGGACCCTGGGATCGTGACCTGAGCCGAAGGCAGACGCTTAACGACTGGGCCACCCAGGCACCCCATGTAGGCAATCTTTTGACAATCATTTTTGAATCTATCCTCTGGTTTTCTTTCCACCACTCAATGGCCTCATTATTCTGGGTTCTATTGCTTTGGGCGAGAAATGGTTATCAAACTCCAAACCAAGTTTCCACATGCTCATTTACAAAACAGACATAATAATATATCTACCTGTCAGGGTTGTTGTGAGGATTACAGGAGACAGAACAGATAGAGTGACTAGCACAACACCTGCCACAGAAAAAGTGCTCATCAAAGGGCTCTTGCTGGTATTGTGTGCAAAATCTCACGCTCGGTTACTACTAATACTCTGCCATCTTCCTCTAGACCAGTGGTTCTCAAACTCCAGCATGCATAAGACTCACAGTCTGCGGGGAGGGTCCTATCCCCAGAGTTCTTGATTCAGGAGGTTTGGGAGCCTGGTAATGTGCATTCTAACAAGTTCCTAAGTCTTGTTGATACTGCAGCTCTGGGAACCACATGCAGAGAACTGCTGCTCTAGACAGTTCTTCTTCAGCCATTGCTGCCTCTTTCTGTTAGGGAGCTGTTATTTCTTTGTGATATTGTCCTTTCCTGAACATACCTTGCTAAGTTATGCACCTGCCTGCGACCAGGCTATTTATTCCCTCTATCTCTGAGAAAACTTTATCTGCATTTTCCAACCCCAATCCAGACTCTGTTAAGCCTGGTCAACGGCTTCCCCCGCAGATCTCCACCCACCCCCAGAGTTTGTCACTCATCCCTCTGTGCTGCCTCTCACATTTTGCTTATTGTTTGTTTGCTGTGACATAACAGTTATCTCCTTGTCCGTGTCTCCTAAAGTGTAAGGAGATGTTCCACTGCTGGTCCCTGAGACAAACTGTTGTGGTACATCAATAATTTCAGATGGTACACAGAGAAACAAACAACACTGAACCACAAAACAAGACAGTTCTTTCCAAACTCCCATTACATCCGGGAGAAAGACTCGGTCTGGGGCTGATGTGTCTTCACCCCCTTGCTAATAATGCTCCAGCTCAGAGCCCGAGTCAAACAACCCCATCGCCATACCGTCATCATCATCATCGTCATCATCACACAATGGGGGCTTAAATCCATGTAGTGCTTTCTGGGTGCCTGCCAGTGTTGCAAGCTTTACATAAATTAATGGAGTGAATCCTCGCATCCCTATGAAGTAGAATAGAATCATGATTTTCAGTTTAGAGATGAAGAAACTGAGGCACAGAGAAGTTATGTGGCTTCATCACAGTCATATAGCTGGGAAGTAGGAGAACCAAGATTCCAACCAAAGCAGAGCACCCAGCGTAGTCCCTTAACCACAATAATCCTGGGGCAGAGTTTCACAAAGCTGTTGTTTTCTTACCCTGTCTTCTATCTTGGGCAAGTATGTTCATTTTCCATTTGGCTGGCGATAAAAGCCTCTTTTTTACCTGAAGTAAAGTAGCTTACTAGGTGTGCACTAGCGGTAAAGCCGGGTCTTGGAGGGAGCAGCTGGGACATGGCAGGCACCTGACTGATGTTTGGGGTAACAAGTCTAAGCAGACGGTGAGCTTCTTGGGGGCAGGATCCTGTTAGTGTCAGTCAGGGTCCAGCCAGAGGACAGAGGGCACATGCGAAGACTTCACTGGAAAGAGCGTCATGAAGGAGGGCTCTGGGACGCAGCGGGCACGGCAAGAGGACATCAGAGGGTAATGATGTACCAGGGACCAGCCATGGAGGGAGGCTGTCACCCCCCTGGAAAGGACAAGAGCAGAAAATGGCCTTACCAGATTATGTGAGAGCCGTCTCCGACTGCAAGAGTGGAAGAAGAGTCACCAGATGGAAACTGTGGCCAAAGGAGAACCGGCTAGGAGTAGGGAGGGGCGACCTATTTCTCCTCCAGCCATCTACTCTCCGTCCTGCGTCCTGCGAGTCCCTGCCATAGAGGAATCCAACAGGAGCCCCGAGGGCAAGAGACCAGGGATGCTGGCAATAAAGGTGGCCTCCCAGGCACAGAGCAAGGCCGAGGAAAGAAGGGGTGAGTATGAGGCAGCCCAGAGAGTAATCTGCACAGCCGTTGGCACAGCGCGGCACACGGAGCACCATACACAGCTCGTGTGTCTAGGATACGCACAAGACACATCTGTTGCTTTAAACGGAACTGAACTGAATGGAGAAATTGGTTTCAAGTAAAAAAAAAAAAAAATGCTGTGTGCTAAAAGCAACTGGACCCTGGACCTCGAGGTTTCTACTTCCAGCTTATTTGGACGCATGAATCATGAGATGCCACTGACCTCTTGGGGCTTGAGTCACACACATGAGGAACTGGGTTACTGGTGCACAGAGTGTTTCCAGGTGTAATTACATCCTCCACCTCATCAGGGTGTCTAGACGAGATTGTGAGACCCAGGGGAAGAAAAGACTACAGCTTTCTGTGGCCCTCGAACAAGTGGGAATTGCTGGCAGAGGCCTTTTCCCAGAGTACACAGGAGCAAATCCCCGACGAGGCAGCAGCCTTGGCCTGAAGGGTGAATATAAAAAGGGAAAAGAGGTACTGATGCACAAGTCTCAATAGGAAAGAGAGTCCTGGGGGTGCCTAGAGGGCTCAGGGGGTTAAGTATCTGACCTCTGCTCAGGTCATGATCTCGGGGTCCTGGGATTGAGTCCCACCCCGGGCTCCCTGCTCATCAAGGAGTCTGCTTGTCCCTCTCCCTCTATGCCCCTCCCCCTGCTGATGCTCTCGGATAGAGCAAAATGTTGCTTAGTAAGGCAAAAAAAACACGGGTTTAGCTTAAGTGATTGAACATGTATTATGTACCTGCCACTGTCTGGTACTTCGACCAGGGCTGTGTATCACAGCAGCTGTCAAAGTGAGGTTCGTGGAACTCTGGATCCCAGAGCTTGACAGGGGACCCACAAGGTCAAAACAATATTCAGAATAACACCAAGACATTATTTTTTTTCTTCCAGTGTATGTACACATTGGTGAAAAGAAACAGTGCAAAAAGCTGCCACTAAACTGCTAGTGGTCATTGAATTCTCCAGTGTCACCCACTCACAGTAGAAAAAAATGCCATTTCACTTAAGCATGTCTTTGATGAAGCAGAATAATTATTAATTTTATTAAATCTCAACCCTTGAGCACATGTCTTTTTAAGACTCCGCATGAGGGGTACCTGGGTGGCTCAGTAAGTTAAGCGACTGACTCTTGATTTGGGCTCAGGTTGTGAGCTCCCAGTCATGATCTCACGGTTGTGAGATCAAGCCCCACATCGGGATCCACGCTGGGCCTGGAGCCTGCTTGAGATTCCCTCTCCCCCTCTCCCTCTGCCCCTCCCCCCAGTTGAGTGCACACTCTCTCACTCAAAAAAAAAGGACCCTACATGGGGAAATGGGAAGATCGAATAATGTATTTCTACACATGTCCAAGTAGCATGGTTGTCTCAAGGAAAGGCACCTGCTTAGTTGTTGGAGTTGCAATCCAAACTAAACTTTTTTCACGGATTACCATTTGTACATGAAGGAATAAATGGAAAATTATGCGCATTCAGACTTGAGTAATGGGCAGACATGTTCTCAAAAATTAAGTAAATGAACCTGTTATGTAAAGGAAAACAACTGACAGTATTTGTTACCAATGGTTACATTCGAGCTTTGATGTGGAAATTAGGATTTTGGAAAATATACATGCCATCATTAACTTGCCAGCTTCCCAATACCTGAAGATATTTCTGATGAGATCTGTGGTGGCATTAATGAAAGTGATATTTTGATGTCATATAGAGAAATGTGTCAACACCTGGATGATCTGCATAATTCAGTGAATCAACATTTTCCAAATGCCCAGTACATCATGTTGCAAAATTACGCACAGGCAAAACACTGATTTAAGTGCAAAATAGCCAATGGATTTTAAGGTAACATAGTATGAAAATTTCATTGATATGGTTTCAGATTCCACATTACAACCAACTTGGAAGAAAATGGCAGTCAAGTTTTGATTTTGTATCAAAAAAGTCTATTAAAGTACCTTTCTCTTTTACAACTACCTATCTGCGAGAGGCTAAATTTTTTTTTATAGTGCAAGCAAAACAACATATGGCAACACATTGAATGCAGAAGAGGTTATGAGAATCTGTCTTCTATTAGGTCACACATTAAGGAGATTTGCAAAAATGTCACTTTCCCCACTGAACTTTTTTTGGAAAATATAATTATCACCAAAAAATGTTAATTATGTAACTTTTAATCAGTTAATTATTGTTATTTTAAAATAAATTGGTAGATAAGCGATTTTTCAATTTCTCAGTTGTAATTTCTAATACAATAAATATTAGTAGATACAACCCACACTTAATAAAAAGGTTCTTTGGGGCCCTCGATAATTTTTAAGAGTGTAAAACGGTCCTGAAGCCAAAGTGTTTGAGAATTACTATTGTATAAGAATCTTACCAGTGCAATGAGATCCCAGAGGTAAGAGCTTCTAGGAGCCTAGAAAAATGTATGAGACCCAGGTAGAAAAACAGTTGTTGGCTCCAACTCTACAAGAGAAAACAATAAATGTAAAAATTAATTAATAATTAAATGTCTACAAAATGTACCAACATGCCAGCTTCATTCACTGTTAAATTAAGCATTCATAAGGATTTTATTCCATCAAACACAACTTATAGGTTCAGTTTTCTCACTTCACAAATTCCCCTATTCATAATGGACACAGTAATTGTTGGGAACTCATAGCTAGTCATAAATTAAATAAGTAACATGGCGTCAAATAATTTCTAAAGCACAAATATAAAAATCCTACAAAGATTCTTAAAACAAAAAAGCATATTTAATGTGGGATATGAGTGCAGCTGATATATTTGATATTTTGTGTGGTGGGGACTCCAAAGTCAGAACATGCAGGGCTCATGAAGGTCCTACAGCATCGTGTTGCCTGTAAATCATAGCCCTCCCGAAACATTTCAGTGATCGGCGGTATCTTCACCGGGGAAAGGAGACATCTTCACCAGGTGAAATGCCTCCCCCTGACCTTTGGCAGGAATGGGAGAGAGACACATAATGAAAGTACAATCAACTGGTCAGCAGAGGAGCAAAATCACAGGGAAGAGATCATGTGCTCTGTTGTTTGGGTCTGAGCAATGGCACAGCTGGCCAGGCCTCTGAATTCGGGGCAGGGGTTAACACTGCCTTCACACCCAGACTTTCATCATTAGGTGTGAGCAAGGCAGGGCTGATGGTTTAGAAGAGCCCTAGGACATCTCACCAGAAAAGGACGAAGTCTGAAAGCAAAGGCTGGGGGCACTTTATCAAGGTTAGCCAGCTTGAGGCAAGAAGTCACCCAATAATGGTCATCACTTCTGTTCCATGAGACACTTGCCCCCTCACTGGCACCTCAGAATTACATGCCCTTGTCAAGGAGCAGTGTCCAGGGGCACCTTGGTGGCTCAGTCAGTTAAGCATCCAACTCTTGATCTCAGTTCAGTTCTTGATCTCAGGGTCATGAGTTCAAGCCCCTTCTACTTAAAAAAAAAAAAAAAAAGGAGCTGTGCCCAGTACTGCAGAGATGTCTCTCGACTTAAAAAGTGTCTTCCCTACCTTTCTGTCATGCTCAGCTCCATTGACTGGAGCAAGGCAGTGTTGGCCCTTCATCCAACTTTGAGATATCATGACTCTGAGACAATATGGCTATCTCTTTTCAGGCATCTCCAGTGATGGGATTTCCTGCAGTACTGCAAGTAACTTATTTTCTTCATTTGATTTTTTATAGTGTCTGCTATAATGCATTTACTTTAATTTTTTTTTAATTTTAAAGGATATGGGTAAAGTAACTGGCATATAATAGGTCTTTGATAAAGAGTAATCACTATTATTTGGAAATTAATCAGAGAGTGCCCTAACATCTCCTGCACTAAAATCAGGAGCTCTCCACTGTTAAGAGAGGACAGATTGACTTCCATTTTCTGGAGATGCCTAGTTTAATAAAAAAGTAAAATAAAAATAGAAAAATGGAAAAACAGGATTATAGAACATATGATACATTTTAAATGTTTCACTTAACAAATCAATGTTTTAAACATACATACATATGCAAAACTACAATACAATAAAATCATGCAATTGACGATATATATCAAGATTTATGAAAAACAAATAATGCATGGAGCACACATTGTGTAGGCAATGTGGCCTGGGAAAGAGACCAAGATGTCAAGCTCTCCATGTACAAAGTCTTCTTTCAATCATGTCAGTGAAGCTCTGCAACTCAATGGTATCATTTAGAGATAAAAACAAGTCTAAAATTGAGTTTCATTGCCAATTTGCCTTCCTTGGGCACCTCTTCCCTTCACCAACACCACTAGATTCTGATTGCCATCAGCCTTTTTCCTTGTATTGATATCAGCATTTCTCAATGTAAATGTCTGAACTTCCCAACCACAGGGAAAGGATCATATACTCTGCTGTGACTTTTCATGCTTATAACAAACATGGAACCTACTAATCGAATTACTGATACTTTTTAAATATCAAGTTTTTTTTAAGTGCTAACAGAAATATCCACTATAAATGCATATTTCTTATCTTCCAACTTGCACATACCCTGGAGATCTGCATCAACTCTCCTAGCCTACTCTATCATATTAAAAGATGAAACCTCAAATCAATTTTTTTTTTTGCTTTCTGTCCAACCCTTTTGAGCAAGGATACCACCCTTCCTCTGCTTCCCCTCCGTGGAAGGCTAGCAAGGATCTCTTGGCAGCTGTTCCTTTCATCTCTCCAGGGTCAGACACCTCCTTGCATTGTTATTTCAGTTGATCCAGTTGTGACTAAGCCATCAAATGCACTTTCTCTGAACATTCAACTGCTGATCACTGAAAATCAAGAGGTTTGGATGATGGTCTCTGGCGTGAATCTTCTCCCATCTGGTTCTAGTTCAGGGCTGGCTTTTGACGGCCCTCTGTCTCACACCATGACTCTAAGTGGGTGTGGAGACTAGTTGGCTCTCTTGCAGGTTGAGTGGATCCAAGGAGAGCTGTTTGTTTTTCTAAGCAAGAACAAGGAGGGATTTTTTGCATCATGTAGATGTAAGCTTATCACCAATTTCTTCGTAACAGGTGTGTCTTATTTGACATAAAGGAAGATCTGTTATCAAACACAAAGGACTTTTTCATTATGACTTTAAGGGAACAACGGTACTTTTAAAGATAGAAGCAAGTGGTGTCTTCATATATCCGCTGCGGAGGATATTACCAAAAGATCCATCCCCTCCTTGCCACTTCCTCATTCCACTCCCTTTAATTGAAGCCATTATTTCTTGTCTAGTAAACAACAGCTCCGCGGTTGGTCTCCCTGCCTCCTCTCTTGCCCTTTGCCATCTTTCTTCTCTTTGCTGTAAGCACAAATTTTTTCAAACGCAAATATGAGCCTAACCACCCTCTTTGTTCAAATAACTGCAATAGCTCCCCCCTGCTTATAGGAGAAAACATACATTCCTTAGCAAGCACACAAGGCTATCTATAACAGAGGAAGATAAAACAATAGAAACTGGTGAAAAGTGGTTGGGTTTTTTTAATATATTTTTTTCTCTCCAAAGAAGTTGAGCCACACCAGGCATAAGCATTATGTAATGTTGGTCCATGGTGACAAGTTTAAAATTCTGACTCTAGGTTGTCACTCATGCCACTCCCAGTGCCTGGAAGGACCTCAGTGCTGCTTGCCACTCTTGCCTCCTCACCTAGCTCAGTATATATCTCATAGAGCTCAGGTCCAATACAGTCTCCTCCAAGAATCTTTTCCTGGTAGTGAGTCGGGGTTAAATATCCATCCTCTGGGCTCTTGGTCACCTCTGGTCCCTCAGTGACAGCAGTAACCACACTATTACCTGCCTGACACCGCTGCTTTCCAGACTCCTCCATTAGACCAAGACTTCCTTGAGGAAAGTGAATGTCTTACACCTCCTTGAGTAAGTACACAAAATAAATGCATATTATAGACATGTGTTTTATCTACCTAGGACCTCCTCTTCCCTGTTCTTGGAAATAGCAGCTACTACCCCCCTTTTTAAGGAACTGCCCCTTCTCTACTCCTTATGGTTCAGGCAAGGCTGTTAAACCAGAGGACTCCACCACTATCCTAGGGAGGGCTCATGACCCAAAATGGACCCATCAAATTCTTTTACCCAGGAATGGACAGGGCTCAAAAAGAATAAAAGGCATACTCTGGTTTCTCTTCAGAATGTATAAAAAGAAAAAAAGGCAACTGGAACTATGTCATCTGCTGGCAGCTCTGTGTAGGAGCCACAGGTGACCCAGTTCCTGGATGCTATTCTTCTCAAGGCTTTTGTACTAGTGAGCTTTTGCTGTATAACAAATAATCGCCAAAATTAACAGCATAAAATAATATCCATTTATTTATCTCAAAATTCTGGAGGTCAACAATTTGCACTCAGCTAAGCTGGGCCTTTCTCCTGGTCTTGGAAGGATTCATACATCATCTGAAATTAGCCATTGGTGAACTGGAAGCTGGCTGGTCTAGGGTAACCTCAGGTGGAATTATCTCTGTCCTACATGGTATCTCATCTTCCATTGAATTTATTCACAAGCAGCTGCGCAGAATTCCAGGAGAGGGAGTGGAAGCATCCAAGACTTGCTGAGGTCTAGGCTCAGACATGGCACACCATCACTTTCCCTGCATTCCAACAGCCAAAGCAAGCCACAGGACCAAATTCAAGAGGGTGGGAGTTAAGACCTACTCCTTGGTGGAAGGAGCTGCAAAGTCACATTGCAAAGGGTGTGGATACAGAGAGGGGTATAAAAACATGGTTATATCTGCAAACTACCACAACTTTGTTATTCAGTTCCCTGTTAATCTTCCAATATATCCCTTTTTATTTTTTTTAAGATTTATTTATTTGAGAGAGAGAGAGAGCACAAGCAGGGGGAGCAGCAGAGGGAAAGGGAGAAGCAGGCTCTCCACGGAGGGAGCCCAATGTGGGGCTTGATCCCAGGACCCTGGGATCATGACCTGAGCCAAAGGCAGACGCTTAACTGACTGAGCCACTCAGGTACCCCTATCCCTTTTTAAATAAAGTTAGTCAAAGTTGGCTTCTGTTGTTTGTGCTTAAAAAAAAAAATGTAACTTATACCTGCTTGGAAATGAATGAAAGGATGTGTTATAGTGGGTCAAACTTTCATCCAGGGGAGAGTGATGAAGGGGGTGTAGGAAAGTGACAGACCATCATAGAGCTAAAGGAGTTGCAGAGTATACAATACACTGGTTGCCTATGAGCACCCCAGAAATTAGGATACCACTTTCCTTTCCACCTTCCTAACTCACCCTGTAGCCACAGCCACCACTATCTTGAAATCTCTTTTTAAGAGTTAGACATGGAACAATAAGCCATTCACTGGGAACTGCTCTCTTGTCACTACCTAAATTGAATTGGCTGAGTGTTTGTTAGGTGACTATCTGCAGGTGTGTATTGATATAGCCACATGTTATACTTTGGATTGGCTTAAATATCAGACATAATTTTTTAAGGAAAAGATATTTCAAACAAAAGAAAAGTCTTAAGGCTGATAGGAGTCTTAGATAGTCTAGTGTTCCCCAATCTAAGTCCTTCCCATCTCCACTCCACTCCTTTCCAATAAAATCTCCATTTTTTTCTTCTTCTTCTCCTTCTCCTTCTTCTTTTTAGGAGGGGCAGAGGGAGAGGGAGAGAGAGAGAATTTGAAGCAGGCTCCATGCCTAGCGCAGAGCCCAACGCGGGGCTCAATCTCACAATCCTGAGATCATGACCTGAGCCAAAATCAAGAGTTGGACACTTAACCAACTGAGCCACCCCCATGCCCCCAGATCTCCATTTCTTTAGGTGCTGATCAGAAGGACATCAGGAAAAAAGCAAGTTGCAGAATTAAACAACATCAAAGCATGAATGACTAATGTCTCATATGCATCAATTTGAAGGATAATATATAATGGTAGCGAAAAGACTTCTTAACTCAGAATATCTTTTGAAAGTGAAATCCCAGGAAATATAAAGGAGACATTTTTAGGCGCTACAGGCAGTTTTGTTTTGTTTTGTTGGTTTTGTTGTGGTGGCGGTGGTGAAGATGTAAATAATGAAAAAATAAGTGCCTGGGCTTAAAGATGACAGTGGACTTTTGTGATGTTTAGAATTTTCTCTCCTTTGCCAGATGGACATAACAGATAATGCAGAACATTCCATCCAAAAACAACAGAATACACATTCTTTTCAAGTGCTCACAGAACATTCTCCAAGATAGATCACATGTTAGGCCACAGAACAAGTCTCAATAAATTTAAGAAGACTGAAAACATAGCATTCAACTTTTCTGACCACAAAGGTATGAAACTAGAAATTAATAATAAGAAAAAAAAAACTGGAAAAAACACAAATATGTGGAAGCTAAACAACATGCTAGAATTTTCTCTCCTTTGAAAGACGTGGTTACCTTGGCCTTCAGAAGGTTCCAGAAGCTAATAATTATTGAAATTTATAATAAAGAAATACTGATGAAAATGGAAAATTCCTCAAAGTTTTTACAGCCTTAAACCCAATATTTAGGGTTTAAACAGCACCCTCAGATGAAATGAGTGCTCCTTTGGTTCCATGAGTACTTCTCACCATCTGTAAACCACAAAACTGTCACTCATAGTGCCGAGATTTACATCTTTGTGGTTGAGACAAGGAGGAGCCATATCTGCTCTCACCAAGTCTCAGGCTCGGGACACAGGCCAGGGCAGCCAGACAGGCTCTCTAAGGCTGAGTGAGATGGTGTGATGTTCTCTGTGTGGGAGGCCTCCCGGGGAGGCAGAGTGGTGACTTCACTGGGAAAATGAAAACAGTTTAATAAAAAATACTTATCTTGGAATGATCTGCCTGAACTTGAGACCAGTGAAGAGATTGTATTTCCAACACCCTTTCAAAGAGAAAAGCCATTTTCCATTAATCCTGTATAGGGAAGAAATCCTACAGTACTTCTTCTTGACTGAGAAATGATGATTCAGGCAAAAAGGAGCTCAACTCTAGCTCTACATAAAGACACAGTAAGGGAATCACCCTTACCCTTAAAAGAACCAATTATTAATTTTCCTTCCAAAACTAGGGCAGAGATGTGCTCTTTTGAGTTTTCCACGTAAAGTATCATATGCATCTGCAAAGAGTGAGAGTTTGACTTCTTCTTTGAGGATTTTGGGTTTTCCACATAAAGTATCATATGCATCTGCAAAGAGTGAGAGTTTGACTTCTTCTTTGATGATTTGGATATATTTTATTTCTTTTTGTTGTTTAATTGCTGAGGCTAGAGCTTCTAGTACTATGTTGAATAGCAGTGGTGATAGTGGACATCCCTGCCATGTTCCTGACCTTAGGGGAAAAGCTCTCAGTTTTTCCCCATTGGTGGGTTTTTCATAGATGGCTTTTATGATAATGAGGTATGTACCCTCTATCCCTACACTCTGAAGAGTTTTGATCAAGAAAGTATGCTGAACTTTGTCAAATGCTTTTTTGGCATTTATTGAGAGTATCATATGGTTCCTGTTCTTTCTTTTATTAATGTATTGTATCACATTGATTTGTGGATGTTGAACCAACCTTGCAGCCCAGGAACAAATCCCACTGGGTCGTGGTGAATAATCCTTTTAATGTACTGTTGGATCCTATTGGCTAGTACTTTGGTGAGAATTTTGTCATCCATATTCATCGGGAATATTGGTCTGTAGTTCTCTTTTCTGATGGGGTCTTTGTCTGGTTTTGGGATCAAGGTAATGCTGGCCTCATAAAATGAGTTTGGAAGTTTTCCTTCCATTTCTTTTTTTGGAACAGTTTCAGAAGAATAGGTATTCTTCTTTAAAAGCTTGGTAGAATTCCCCTGGGAATCCATCAGGCCCTGAGCTCTTGTTTGGTGGGAGATTTTTTATTACTGCTTCAATTTCCTTAGTGATTATGGGTCTGTTCAGGTTTCCATATTGTGAAAATGTCTATGCTACCTACAGCAATCCACACATGCAATCCCTATCAAAATACCATCAACTTCCTTCAAAGAAATGGAACAAATAATCCTAAAATTTGTATGGAACCAGAAAAGACCTCAAACAGCCAGAGGAATGCTGAAAAAGAAAAGCAAAGCCAGTGGCATCACAATTCCAGACTTCAAGCTCTATTACAAAGCTGTCATCATCAAGACAGTATGATACTGGCACAAAAACAGACACATAGATCAGTGGAACAGAATAGAGAGCCCAAAATGGACCCTCAACTCTATGGTCAACTAATCTTCAACAAAGCAGGAAAGAATGTCCAATGGAAAAAAGATAGTCTCTTCAACAAATGGTGTTGGGAAAATTGGACAGCCACATGCAGAAGAATGAAACTGGACCATTTCCTTACACCATACACAAAAACAGACTCAAAATGGTTGAAAGACCTAAATGTGAGACAGGAATCCATCAAAATCCTTGAGGAGAACACAGGCAGCAACCTCTTCTACCTCAGCCACAGCAACTTCTTCCTAGACACATCACCAAAGGCAAGGGAAGCAAGGGCAAAAATGAATTATTGGGACTTCATCAAGGTAAAAAGTTTCTGCACAGCAAAGGAAACAGTCAACAGAACCAAAAGACAACCAACAGAATGGGAGAAGATATTTGCAAATGACATATCAGATAAAGGGCTAGTATCCAAAATCTATAAAGAACTTATCAAACTCAACACCCAAAGAACAAATAATCCAATCAAGAAATGAGCAGAAGACATGAACAGACATTTCTGCAAAGAAGATATCCAAACGGCCAACAGACACATGAAAAAGTGCTCCACATCACTCGGCATCAGGGAAATCCAAATCAAAACCTCAATGAGATACCATCTCACACCAGTCAGAATGGCTAAAATTAACAAGTCAAGAAATGATAGACGTTGGCGAGGATGAGGAGAAAGGGGAACCCTTTGTACACTGTTGGTGGGAATGCAAACTGGTGCAGCCACTCTGGAAAACAGTATGGAGTTTCCTCAAAAAGTTGAAAATAGAGCTACCCTACAACCCAGCAATTGCACTAATGGGTATTTACCTCAAAGATACAAATGTAGTGATCCAAAGGGGCACCTGCACCCCAATGTTTATAGCAGCAATGTCCACAATAGCCAAACTGTGGAAAGAGCCAAGATGTCCATCAACAGATAAATGGATACAGAAGATGTGGTATATATACACAATGGAATATTATGCAGCCATCAAAAAATGAAATCTTGCCATTTGCAACGACATGAATGGAACTAGAGGGTATTATTCTAAGCGAAATGAGTCAATCAGAGAAAGATAAGTATCATATGATCTCACTGATATGAGGAATTTGAGAAACAAGACAGATGATTATAGGGGAAGGGAGGGAAAAATGAAACAAGATGAAACCAGAGAGGGAGACAAACCATAAGAGACTCAATCTCAGGAAACAAATTCAGGGTTGCTGGAGTGGAGGGGGATGGGAGGGATGGGGTGGCTGGGTGATGGACACTGGGGAGGGTAAGTACTATGGTGAGCACTGTGAATTGTGTAAGACTGATGAATCACAGACCTGTACCCCTGAAACAAATAATACATTATATGTTAATAAAAAATTTTAAAAAATAAGTCAAAATATAAAATAAATATCAAGTCCATACTAATATAAATGATAAAACAAATAAATGGGCGAGAAAGACAAATTTTACATGCAAAAAATTCCAAATAATGTATGTAGATATTCCACCCTCAAGGAGGTGGAGAATAACTCCCCACTCCTTAAAGATGGACTGTCCATAATGACTTTCTTATGAAGAGTACAGTATGGATGTGGGGAGTAACTTTATGGTGTAGAAACCTAACAAATACTACCTCAGCCTAGGTATCAAACTCAACATCAACAGTCATTAAATTATGTGACAGTACACACCCTTTATATGATACAATAGGAATGGCACTTTACCTCTATAGTCTTTGCCTAAAAAGCTATAACCCCAGTCTAATTATGAGGAAAAAAATGTCAGACAAATCCCAACTGAGGGACAGTGTACAAAATGTCTGACGAGTACTCCTTAAAAGTATCAAAGTCATAAAAAACAAGGAAAGTCAGGGTGCCTGGGTGGCTCAATGGGTTAAGCGTCTGCCTTCAGCTCAAGTCATGATCCTGGGGTCCTGGGATCAAGCCCTGCATCGGGCTCCCTGCTCAGCAAGGGGTCTGCTTCTCCTTCTGCCCCTCCCCTGCTTGTGCTCTCTCTCTAATAAATAAATAAAATCTTTAAAACAACAACAACAATAAGTTAAGTCTAAGAAACTGCCACACAGCAGAGGAGCCTAAGGGGACATGACAGCTAAATGTAATTTGGTATCCTGGATAGGATCCTGGAACAGAAAAATGACAGTAGGTCAAAGATAAGGAAATCTGAATAAACAATAGAGTTTAGTTAGTAATAATATATCAATATCAGTTTATTAATTATGAAAACATACCATCATAACGTAAGATATTAATAATAAGAAAAATTGGGTGTGGGGTATTAGAACTGTTCTTTTAGATTTTTGTAAATCTTAAGCTACCACAAAATTAAAAAGTTATTTAAATAAATAGGGGTATCAGACAAACCCAAATAGAAACAAATTCTGCAAAATATTTGTCAATGTCATGAAAAAAAAGAAAAACTCTGAAACTGCCACAGATCAGAGGAGACTAAGGAAACCTGACAATTTAAAACAATGTGAAATCCTGGGTTGGATCATGGAACCAAAAAAAAAAAAGATACTACTGAAAAAACTGGTAAAATCCGCCCCCCCAAAAGTCTATGGCTTTGTTAATACCATGGTACTGATGTTAATATCTTCGTTTTGACAAATGTACCATGATTGTGTAAGGTGTTACGGAAAGTTGGGTGAAGGTATATGAGAACTATCTGTACTATCTTTGTAACTTTTCTGTTTCTTTTTTTTTTTTTTAATAGGTGAACCATGAGGTAAAACAGATATATGCTGACTAAAAGCAAGGTATACCACTTTCATTTGGCCAATAGAAATATAAAGTTGCCATCACTGGAACTCACATGTTTTCAAGAAGGAAATGATCACTAAGAGCTTAAGGAAGACTGCCCAAATCAGTGATTCCCTACTGGGGATGGGGAAGTATAATAATCTGGATAATTAATGTTATGTTAGCATTTGTCTGAGGATAGTTCAGGCCAAAGCTCAGGGAATTCTGATTTCCTTAGAACTCTTGGTGACAAAAACACCTCTCTTAACAATCTCAAAAAGAGTGGTCTATTTCAGGCATTGGTGTTAAAAATGGGAAACAACAGTTAATGAGATCTCTTTTCCTACATGATCCAGTGATCTGCTCTTTCCACACACAGGAGGCCTAGGAGCTATTCCCTCATGAACATAAGAAGAACAGGTCTTATCTTGCTGGCCATTTAGAAGGCCAACCCCTGCAGGATACCCACAAACAACCAAGATCCGGTGGGGACTGGGAAGAGTTTCTGATCCTTGCTTGGCTGAGCTACTTCTACATTTCCCAAGGTAGCCAGAAAGAGGTTTCCTGGAATTGTTTATTAGGATGCCAGGAGGTCAGCCAGAGTTCTCAGTCCCAAAAGTCATTCATTTCTCCTCCCTTCCTAGAGTAACAACACCATATGTTGCACTCACAGAGCTGCTCACATACTAAACACCTGTCACTTGCTAGCTACAGTGCTGGATGCTGGGGAGGAGGGAGCAGATTCTGAAAAAAAATATAGTAACAGTGATGAGAAGGAGAAGGACAACATTGATAACAGATTTGTGAGAGCATGTATTAATAACAGATCAAGTCTTATGATTTCATCCTTACAGTAACTCAGTAAGATAGGTTATATTGTCTCCATTTTACAGGGGAGAAAATGATTTCTTCCTCCAGGAAATTGATGATTAGAGTAGCTTGCTTAAAGTCAACCAGTAGTAAAAAAAAAATAAAATAAAAAAATAATAAAGTCAACCAGTAGTTAAAAACATCAAAGTAGTTTCCTGTAGACCTAGAATCAAAACCCAGTTCTGTCCCTTATTAGCTGTGTGACCTTGGACAACTAATGTCATCTCTTTGTCAAGTGGTCAATAAACAGAGGATAAAATCAGCACAAATTTATTGAGTGTGTTCGTCCATTAAGTTATCTGCCACCAGTGTGGGAGTGGGAGGGGCCTCATGTGTACTCAGAACTTGCCAAACTGCACCAGGTGCCTTACAGGTATGAACTTATTTTATCCTCCCAATGCAACATCAGATAAGGACTTATTGTTTTACTGATGAGGAAATGCATTCAAAGAGGTTCAATTAACTATCCAAAGGTCACCCGGCAAGTAAGTGGTCTAGCAGGAATTTGAGTTCAGCTCTATCTACCCTAGTACCCTGAGCCAACCATTCTGTCAACCAGCTGCCACCCACTCAACATTCCAGAAACTCCAGACAGCTCAGTTTCTTCTAGGTAACATATTTCTCATTTTAACTGAAGGCTTAACCCAAAAGACTCACTGTTAGTGGTATAAATTTATGGTTAAGGGAGTCTCAGTTGAAATAGGTGGGCCCTTTCATCACTGGTAGCAAGTACCTTGGAAAGCAGAGTCTTTCTTGGGAGGCCAGAGTGCACTCTGAGAAGAGGAAGTATGGAAGTAGACAGGAGAGAGGAGAAAGAAGGTATAAGATGTTCAAAGGCTCGGGAAGGAGCTTCTTTTGGATTCAGAAGGAAACCTACAATTTATCCAACTAACCTGCCTTTGGCTGAGCCCTTACCAACAAGGCCATGCTTTCTGGGCCTCAAAGCAATTTAGGGTAAGGACAAGAATGCTAAGTGGATTCCAATCACTAAGCCAACCTCAAGTACTGTTAATAGCTGCTGGGGAAGTTGTATTAAGGAGGATCGTGGGATTACCCAGGCTTAGCTGACAGGGAGAAAAAAGTCTTGGTTCATTAGTAATTTCTGCCAAAAGTTTGGGAGTGGGAAGAGCCTCACATGTGCCCAGAATTTGCCATTCATGTTTTAGGGGATATTACAGCTGGGCATACTCTGCAGAAGTTGACTGGGTTCAGGTCCAGGTAGGAAACCAAAATGTCCCAATGGCACCCTGCTTCCACCTACCTACCTCACAAACTATGGCAAAACAGCATTAGCAACAAGAAAGGATGTAATTTTAACTTTTGGTTTAAATTATTTTGAAAAGAGAAGCAGACCACACATGCCAAGACCCCTTAGGAAGAACTAAAAACCAAAGAGATTTAGGCCAGCTAGAGGAGGGGGAGGGAGGAGTTCCAGCCAATTAGCCTTCCTTTGTGACATGGTCACCATTCACCCCACCCTCCAGTTGCCTTAATAACACTCATGTGTGAATGGGACCTCAGGAGAGGGGAAAAAGTGGTGAGCCAAACCTCAAGAGTGAAGAAAAAAAAAAAAAAGCAAAATATGGAATTTCAGCTCAAAGCTCAACCATTGAATGTCTTAACTGCTGTCATTATTTTTTGTAAAGCCCTCACTGGGCTTTCCTGACCACCAGGAACTTGGCCTCAGAGCTTCAGGGCCCATGTTTTCTATCTGAGGCCTTGCTACTGCCTTGCCAAACAGGCTCAACCTACTGTCTCAAAGTCTAAAATCTTCCACCTCCAACTTCCCCAAGTGGGTCAAACTTTCCATGGCTAGACTATAAAAGGGGAAGCAGTCCTACTGTTTCCTTTAATAAGCCATTTTTACAGGGTGCCAAGTGCCCTTTAAGGAGCCCAGAAGCCTAGGCAGTCCCCTGGGTTCCAGAAACTCCAGCCTAGCCCAGAAGTAGCAGAAGGCAGAGACCCAGACCTAGACCCAGACCTAGACCCAGTAAAATTAGTCTCCAGGGAATCTGCTTGGTTCAGGCTATCAGGAGAGGTGTGGGATGCTGGATTACTATTAGCATTGATTTAAGGCTCTGCTTAGGTTCTTGCAGGAATGAGCCCAGTCTCTCCAGGGTGGTGGCCCTAGAGAGAAAATTTCTACCATCTGTCTTCTAAGAAAGGTGGAATCTGTAATATAGAGAGCCTTTTGCTCTGTTGAGCATCTTGATGGTTTTGGATTCACAAAGGTGAACATGAAGCAGAGTTTGAAGTGGGAGAAAACTGAATGGTCCTATTTAATAGAAGATGAAAAATGTGGAGTTTGGGAAACAATCCAGAACAGACAGTGAAAGGGGCCAGAAAAGGAGATGACCTGCAGCTAGGGCAAAACATCCTGCCCAGTCCTGGGGCTTGGGGGAAGAGTGATATCCTCTGATGTTCAATTTGAAGTTATTTGCTTTTTGACAATGTAAACTGTACTTCTATCCCCCAACCACATCTCAATAATTTCAGTAAAATCTAGTAAATATACACACAGCTTTATGTAAGTGAGGCTTTTTTGCAAACACAGGGAAGTCAGAGTTTCACTACTCATTCAATGAGGAAAAGAGATAGCTTGCGTGTGTTGGCAAACTCAGGCTGCAGGGGTTAAGGACCAAGGTGACACTGGGTTCAAACCCTAAGAACTGATTAAATCTTACAGTGTTTTCTCCACTTTATTCTAAGTAGAAAGTAAATTGGATTGATAGTCTTCTACTTTTCCAATTTTCTTCTCTATAATTAAGACATATTAGGACACTATAGAGAAGTGGTAAAAATATATATAAAACTTAAGATTTAAAAAAGATATGGGTCTGAATTCCAGCTCCACTTTACTATGTGATTCTAAGCTTCAGTTTCCTAATCTATTAAATGGGAGTAAAGAATGTATTCCTTAACTATGTGCAATGTCTTTCATTGTAAGTGATGCACAGTAACACTCAGTGAATGGTTGTTGATCTTGTTCATCTGTTGGTGCTAACGATGAGGACGATGATGATGAAGTCCACACTGACAATGACTATTCCTGATTGTAGAGCTCCTCTAGTTAGGGGGAGGAAAAAAGGTCTGGCCAAGTAAGTTTTTTAAACAAAAGAAAATAAATTTGTAAATATGCTCTAGTGGTTGTCATTGGACCATGAAGTGAACAGGAAATAAACTATTATGCTTGTCATTGAGATGGAAGATTGTTTCTTATCACAGTTAGTCTATATGTGCTAATGCAGATACCATTCCACACTAGCCAAGTTTGGTGGGGATATTAAAAGAAAGGAGGTCGGTGAGTTGGGTATGAATTTATACAAAGAGACAAGTGAATGATGACCTCTGTGCAAAATCTTATCAAATTAAATGTATTACACTTGGCCTTTTCCTCATGCTAATATTTCCCATAACTATGAGGTCCCAAGGGGATTATTTTTCTCCTGGGGAGATATATTTTATACACACACACACACACATATACATATATATGTATATATGTACAGTATATATATAGTATATGTATATAGTATACTCACATATATATAGTCTTTTTCCCAATTTGCATTTACTTAATTTCCTTTTTTAATTTAATTTTATTTTATTATGTTAGTCACCATACATCATTAGTTTTTGATGTAGTGATCCACGATTCATTGTTTTCATATAACACCCAGTGCTCCATGCAGTACATGCCCTCCTTAATACCCATCACCGGGCTAACCCATCCCCCCCAACCCCCTCCCCTCTAGAACCCTCAGTTTGTTTCTCAGAGTCCATAGTCTCTCATGGTTCATCTCTCCCTCCGATTCCCACCCCCTTCATTTTTCCCTTCCTTCTCCTAACGTCCTCCCTGCTATTCCTTATGTTCCACAAATAAGTGAAACCATATGATAACTGACTTTCTCTGCTTGACTTATTTCACTTAGCATAATCTCCTCCAGTCCCATCCATGTTGATGTAAAAGTTGGGTATTCATCCTTTCTGATGGCTGAGTAATATTCCATTGTATCTATGGACCACATCTTCTTTATCCATTGATCTGTTGAAGGACATCTTGGCTCTTTCCATGGTTTGGCTATTGTGGACATTGCTGCTATGAACATTGGGGTGCATATGGTCCTTCTTTTCACATCTGTGTCTTTGGGGGTAAATACCCAATAGTGCAATTGCTGGGTCATAGGGTATCTCTATTTTTAATTTTTTGAGGATACTCCACACTGGTTTCCAAAGTGACTGTACCAACTTGCATTCCCACCAACAGTGTAAGAGGGTTCCCCTTTCTCCACAACCTCTCCAACATTTATAAATTTCTACCCTTAATGGACCTTTTTGGATAGAACCATCATTTTTTTCAACCTTTATTGAGATATAATTGATAAATAATGTGTGTAAGTTTAAGGTATACAGTGTGATGATTTGACATACATAGATTGAAAATGACCACCATAGTAGAGTCAGCATCTCCATACCTCACATAACTACCATTTCTTTTTGGTGGTGGGAACATTTAAGATCTACTCTCTCTAACTTTCAAGTATATAATATAGTATTTTTAACTATAATCCACCATGCTGTACATTATATCCCCAGAATTTATTCATCTTCTAGCTGAAAGTTTATATCCTTTGATCAGTATCTCCTCATTTCCCCAACCCTCCTCCCACAATTCTACTGTTTCTATGAGTTCAGCTTTTTTAGATTCCACATATAAGTAACATTACACAGTATTTGTCTTCCTCTGTCACTTATTTCACTTAACATAATGCCCTCAAGATTCATCCATGTTGTCAGAAACGGCAGGATTTCCTTCTTTCTCATGGCTAAATAATATTACACACACACACACACACACACACACACTTCACCTTCTTTATCCATTTATTCATTGATAGACACTTAGGTTGTTTCTATATCTTGGCTATTATGAATAATGCTGCAATGAACATGGGAATGCTGATATATATCCAAGATCCTGATTTCATTTCCTTAGATATATACCCAGAAATGAGGTTACTAAATCATATGGTAGTTCTATTTTCAAATTTTTGAGAAACCTTTCACTGTTTCCAAAATGGCTGCACCAATTTACATTCCCACCAACAGTGCTCACAGGTTCCTTTTCCTCTAAATGCTCAATGACACTTGCTATCTCTTGTCTTTTTGATAATAGTCACTCTAACAGGTGTGAGGTGATATTGTAGTTTTGATTTGAATTTTCCTGATGATTAGTGACATTGAGTACCTTTTCATGTACCTCCTGGCCATTTGGATGCCTTCTCTGGGAAAGTCAATTCAGTTCCTGTGCCCATTTTTGAACCGGATTGGTCTTTTTGCTATTGACTTGTATGTGTTCCTTATATATTTTGGATACTAACCTTATCAGATAAATGGTTTGTAAATATTTTCTCCCATTCAGTTGGTTGCATTTTTATTTTGTTTATTATTTACTTTGCTGTGCAGCAGCTTTTTTCCAATGTAGTCTCGCTTATTTTGCTTTTGTTCCTTGTGCTTTTGGTGTCACATCCAAAACATTGTTGCCAAGACCATTGTCAATGAGATTTCTTCCTATGTTTTATTCTGAGAGTTTTATGGTTTGAGGTCTTAGACTGAAGTCTTCTATCCATTTTTGAGTTAATTTTTGTGAATGGTGTAAGATAAGAGTCCCAATTTCATTCATCTGCATGTGATTATTATTCTCCCAAAACCATTTATTAAAGAGACTGTCCCTTCCCCATTGAATATTCTTGGCTCCCTTGTCAAATATTAGTTCACAATATCTGGGCTCTCAATTCTGTTCCACTGGAATGGAATGCCAGCACCATACAGTTTTGATTACTATAACTTCATAATATAGTTTGAAATAAGAAGTATGATGCCTCCAGCTTTGTTCTTCTTTCTCAGGATTCCTTTAGCTATTCAGGGTCTTTTGTAATTCCATATGAATTTTAGGATTTTTTTTTTTATTTCTGTGAAAAATGAGATTGGAATTTTGACAGGTATTGCATTAAATCTATGGATGGCTTTGGGTAGTATGGATATTTCAACAATATTAATCCTCCTGTATGGGATGAGGGAGAAATGAGCCTCTTTGGTAGAGTTCTGCAGAGTTGGGGAAGCAGGGTGCTCACTTACATGCTCTCACTTTCTCCCAAAGAAGTTATAACTGAGGTCTGTCTTGGCACTGAGCTGTGCTTTGGAAGAAGGGTGACATGAGTGAGTAAAGTTGAACTGTTTCTCATACCCTCTCCAATACACCCAAACTCATATATATATATTTTTTTGTCCCAGTGGTGTGCTGGAACTTCTCCACTGGACTCCTGAGCATCCACAAAGACTCTCTTCTCCATGAGTCTAAGAAAGTGTTTTCCAGGGCTCTAGACCATGGCCAGTAGGGAATGGAGTCAGTTCATGGGACACTGCATGGTCCTCAGATGGGACTGAGTTCTGTATGCCTATTACCCAATGCACGGGTGGGTGATACTTTTCCTAGGTTTCTTGGCATATGGTGCTGGATCCCCCAGTTCCCGCAAAGGCATTTTTGTCTGTGGATAGAAGCCAAATTGTTGAGGGGGTATATGAATGAAGGACATCTTAATTCAGCCATTTGCTGACACATAAAACCATCACTTTGGACCTCTGGCCAATCTCCTTCCTGACACATACACACTGCACTTCCTCCTCTGGTCCAGCTGCCCCAGAGGAGACTGTTGAATAAAACTTGGTACACAGTTTACCGGGTTATCTTTGTCTGGGGCCCACCATTTTGTTTTCAGTCTGAAAAATAATACCTCCCCCAAGCTGTAGAAGTCAAAAGGAATTTATTTCCTCCAAAAGAAGTTTCAGGAGATGCTGTATCAGTGGCTTAAACAAATCCAATTTGATTACATTATCTCCTTGTCTCCCCTTACACAACAGTCAGGGTTTTAAATGAGAGTTTAATGTGAAACTTTGTCTTTCCAGTTTCACTCTTCCACACTACTTTCAGTACAAAAGCCCTACCTTTGAAAATGAGAGCGAGAACTGTCTCGTTAATCATAAGATTTCTGATCTTTGAATAAAGGTGGAGGCAATAAAAAAGATGAAAAATAGTTATTTTAGCAGAGTCAAAGTTTGAAAACACAAAAACATACGAAAGTTTCCTGTGGCCATAGGGGGGAAAATGTCAATTGGCTCAAAAAACTAAAAATGTAAGTGACAAACCTTGTTTGATACAAAAAAAAATTTTTTTAATTAAAATAAAAAAGCCATATTTCATGCCATGATTGGTATAGCATAGATAAATGTTCTTTTTACTGTCCAAAGTCACTTCTAGGGGATCAGTTTCTTTAAAAACAAATCTATGAGTATTTCAGCATGCTTTTTTTAAAATTTTTTTATTGTTATGTTAATCACCATATATTACATCATTAGTTTTTGGTGCAGTGTTCCATGATTCATTGTTTGTTCATAACACCCAGTTCTCCATTCAGCATGCTTTTTGCTAGCTACTAATTCTACTATTTATTCTCTCCCCTTTAACTAAGTGGGAGATTTCATTTTGTGCAATGAAATGAAAAATAGCTTCCACATCTGACTTGGTTTTTGAATCACAACTCTATTATCCAAACTTCTCTAGGTCTTAGTTTCTCCCTATGTAAAATAGGGAAAATAATACCTACATTATAGAATAATTTTAAGGATTCGATGAGAAATTTTACTTATCATTACTACAATAAGTAATATACTTATTATTACTATATTATTTATTATATGCAAAGTACTTTATATATATAAATTTGCTTAACCCCTCAACAGTCAATTCCATGTTACATATACCAATACAAACCCCATTTTACAGATAGGAAAATGGAGGCACAAAACAGTTAAGTAACTTGCACAAAGTCACTCACTGTAATAATCAATCAGAGAGGTGAGCATATTCAAGGGGAAACAGAATGTTTAATAAAGGTGAAGGCAGAATTAAGGAACTAGTATAATGATGGATCCAGGGACTACCCAAAAGAAAGTCATTATCCCCTCTAGGCCTAAAGGGACAAGAGAAGAAATCGATGTGGTGGAAACCAGGTGAGAGCTGCGCATGGGGGAGAGAGGGCCATAGATAGTGAAACCCAGCCATGCCCAAACCACAGCCTGGCAGGAAAGGATATCCTGATCTCCCTTCTTTCCTATTCTCTCTAATTTTCTGTCAGCATCCCATCCCACTGGTCAAACTCAGATGGAAGTCAGAGGTCAGGGGAGTGCAGGGGCCATAGAACACAGAGGTCAGCTGCCCAGGGTACAGAATAAAACTAGGAATAGACCCAGGAAGGGCAAGTAGAGAAAAACTAAAACATGGCAGAGCTAGGATTCAAATCCTTACTCTAAACTCACTCTATTGCCTCTTGAGCATAAACCAGTGGTTAGCTTTTCTCCTCCCTACCTGCAAAATCTGAGTGTGTCACCTCCAAGTCCACGTTGAAGCCAAGTAGCCATTTCACTGGAAATCATGACTCATAATCTTAATAACAATTTGTCAGTGGAGGACTCACAGCATAAAGAGCACAAATGGTTCACTTGAAAGAGTCCCTCCTCCCGGTTCTATTCACGGGTGCCTCTTCCCTCACCCTGTGTATACAGCAGGTTTTGGACCCTCCATCTTCTCCCTTTTATCCCCACTTGCTAACACCAAGAGCTCTCCTTATTTTTAAACCTGGCACCACCACCCCCGACCCCAGAGGCTTCCTTCCACATTTCCGTGGGTTGAAGAAATTTTTCTGCAAAAGATGTCTCTCTCCACAAAACATTCTTCCATCATCTACTAAGAAAACCTGTGTTCTTTATCACTGCATATGTATGTATAGGGCTTGGCACCAAAGAGGACTCAACATAGCACGTGGTAATAGCAGTAGTAGTGGTACTAGAATTGTCACTTTGCCCAAATGAGGTTAAATAAAAAGCTTACAGTGACTGTAGAGAATGGGAGAAATGCAGAAGAGCCAAGTTCTAGGCAAGGAAGACAACACTTTCGTGAGAGCATCCTGAGATGCTTCCCAGAAGACACACAGCAACCTCTCACACCATAATGGTTTTTGGCAACATTCTTTGGACTGTTCTTCTCCAGAATCACTCTCCTAGGCACCTTCATCCATAAGAAGATTTTTCAAAACAAGTTACAGATGTTCTTTTCCTGAGAAACACTCCAATGCATATTATTTTTCCAAAATGTTGAGTTTCATGCCATGAACATTTTATTCCTGGCCTTGGGTTAGCATGATATAAGAAACTTAAATAAGCATGACCAGTGGAGGGATAATCTTTTGTTTTTCAATCTTTAAACAGACATTTTAAAAAATTGTCCATAAGTCTTTTACCCTTTTAGACATTTGTCTAAAGCAAAGTGCATTTTTCTGTCCAAATATATGGCAAGTTCAACTTTGTTCCCATTACATCACCTTTGTTTGCCTCTACAATCTATCAAATGTGTTAAACACAGAAGACATAGGGTGAAAGAGACTTGTTTGCAGATTACTAAATTTTCATTCATCAATTTCTTTGTGTTAAATGGTAAACTTTGATGCCTACAAAACTGGTAGCTGTGTGAGTGGGAATGAGAGGAGGACTATGAGGTAGAAGTATAACATCACAAACACAAGGTGGGGTGAGATGAGCAGTGTGTTTCGCTGTGAAGATATAGGCGTTTCTATTCCGATGCAAATTTTCACTAAGTAATTTGGATACAATCAATCCATGGATCTGTCCACATGTCAGCACCTCGCTACTGCCATCCAAATCCCAGTACCCACCATCTCTACTGCACAAGCTTCCCTTATCAGGTGCCTCTGGACTATACCTCTCTTCGTTAGGCCTCAGCTGCTCCACAGCTCTTGCTTCTGTGGGAACTCTCACTTGGAATGTTTGGGATGACTGCAGGAACTACTAGTCATTCTGCCTCATGCCCAAACCTGGCAGTGCAGGGGGGTTAACACTCCAATGGGCGACCCTGGACCAGAGGGGTCAGAGCTGAACAAGTCAGAGGTGTATTTCCACCTGGCCTTTTAGAGGTCCCTGGTGACATATACATCCAGTTGTCTATAGAATTTATCAGTATCTTCCGTGTAACTGGACTGATTTTTCCTTCTTTCTCACCTAACACTTCCTAGTCTTCCACTTATGTTCCTTGGATCACTTTCCAAGACAAACTACTAACACACAAGCCTTCGCCTCAGACTCAGATTTATAGAGGAAACCAGACTATGAACAGTCTCCTAATTTTCCCCAACTATCCCCTTTAACCTTCAATAACCTGTTCTACAGCAGCCAGAGCAGGTCTCCTAAAATATCAAGCCTCCCATGTCATCCCTCTGCTCAAAAACTTCTAATGGTTTCCATCACACTCAGCATAAAATCCAAAGTCCTTTCAATGTCTCCCAAGGCTCAGCATGATCCAGACACTGGTCCCTCTCTCACTCTATTTTATTTTTCTCC